>NW_008693270.1:12393-29532 GCF_000695815.1 Acanthisitta chloris | reverse complement strand
TCCCAGTTTTGTATTCCAGAGAAGGGTATCCACTTGTGTTGTGGTTTGACCCCAGGGGCAGCCAAGCCCCACGCAGCCTCACGCTCACTCTCACAGCAGTGGGTGGGGAGGGAATCAGAGAGGTAAAAACTAGAGAACTCATGGGTTGAGGTAAAGACAGTTTGTTAGGGAAAGCAAATGCCACACACACAAGAAAAGGAATTCATTCTCTGCTCCCCATGGGCAGGAGGTGTTCAGCACCTCCAGGAGAGCAGGGACCATCACACGGAGCAGTTCCTTGGGAAGACAAACACCATCACTCCAAACATCCTCCCCTTCCTCCTTCTTCCTCCCAGCTGATACACTGAGTATGAATATGGAATATCCCTTTGGTCAGTTTGAGTCACCTGTCCCAGCTGTGTCTCCTCTCAGTCTCCCATGCACCCCAGTTTCCTTGCCAGTGTGGCAGTATGGGAAGCAGCAAAGGCCTTGAACCTGTGTGAGCTCAACAATAACAAGAAACACCTCCATATTATCATAGAACCATAGAATCATAGCAATTTAGGGGTTGGAACGGACCTTAGAAATCATTTAGTCCCACGCCCCTGCCCTGGGCAGGGACACCTCCCACCAGAGCAGGTTGCTCAAGGCTTCATCCAACATGGCTTTGCTCATCACTGTGCTCAGCACAGATCCAAAACACAGCCCTGGAGAAGCCACTGGGAAGCAAGTGAACTCCAGCCCAGCACACCTTGCTGAGCCCAGTCACAGCCAGCACTGTGCAGCAGATGGCAATGAATGCATAAGAAGAGTCTCTGCCTTTGGTGGGTCATTCTGTGGGGGCTACTGAAGGGTCAAATCAGGTTAGCTGTGGGGCTCTGTTGGCTGTGCAGCTGAACTCTGACCCTCCACTATTTTAGTATTGTCCTTAGAGGATCATATGGGATGTGACAAATTCAGTCTGTAGTTTCTGACACACTCTGCTCACTCAATATTTCATATTTCCTCCGTGGTCAGGCCTAGGGGCAGTAACAGAGAATACATTCTGTCTTCTGCAATCCTCCGAAGAAGAGATTTTTCTCTTCCTGAACTCTTATGTTAACTAAGATTCATAATAAAATCTTTTCCCTTAAAAAGACACTGTGAAAGTTATGTTGGAAGGATATGCCTGACCTGAAAATCACTTATGTTCTTACAATAACTTCTAAAAGTGAATTTTCATGGCTTACATATAATAAACAAACACACGATGTTGAACCCAAATGCCAATGTAATATAATTCTCAGTTGTCACAATAATTGGGCAAAATGTCATGGATAACCTTTGCAGTGTGGATACACACAGGGGGTAAGTGTGGTTTAAACAGCCCAACACAAAATGACTCCAGTTGGTTCTTCCCATGGTGACATCGAACTGATACATGCATAGCCCCTGAACTGATCACCACACAGGACAGCACAGTTGTTTCTGCACTGATTAATGCCTAAAATCTGCAAAGAACAATGTGACATCTTAAAGTGACTGAAAAGTAGCTGTGAAGTTTCTCTGCACATCTCCACAGTAATATAAAATATTTTCAAAGCTCCATTTTTCTTTATTGGATACATCTAATTAATTAACTTGGTTTTTCTGCTGCTTTCTTTAAGAACAATTGAAATTCTGGGACCTGTGTGTGAAAATTCATGGCTATTTTTAGGAATCTGTACTTTTCCAGCTGAAATCCAATATGCTCTGGCCAATAGAAAAACCATGTCAGACATTTATTTCTTTTCTCTTACATATCTCAATAATTTTCATGGTGTGTCTGCACAGTTCACAAGTTCCTGGCAAACGCGGTGCTTTGCAGCAGGCAGAGATCTGTGCTGCTGGGGAGAGATTCCTTCGCGATTCAGTTGCAAATGAGGTGGTTGAGTAATGTCAGATGGTCACATTCTTGGTTAGAAGTAACTGAAGTAGAGCCAAATTCAGCGCGGTTTCTGTCACCAGAGGTGCTGCTTTCTGGTGGAACAGCCACTCCAATGCATCTGTATGGGAAGTCATTTAGAGGTATATGTGTCAACAACCACAATAGCTTTTGAGAAACAGCTTTTTACACACTGGTGCTAAGTTACTTGCTATGAGAAGATGTTTGCCCCGACCCTGGCACTGTTCACAGCCAGGTTGGATGAAGCCTTGAGCAATCTGCTCTGGTGGGAGGTGTCTGTCGCCAGGGCAGGGAGTTGGGGCTGGGTGATCTCCGAGGTCCATTCCAACCTCTAAAGTTCTATGATTCTATGATTTTTTTTGGTGCTCTTTGAAGAAATTCTAGCAATGTCACCGGTTGAATTTTCTACAGAAAACCTTTAATAGTTGCAGGTTAGTCTATACATTGTCAGTGAGTGAAAAAAGGACTATGCTCACATTTGTTTAGCAGCCAAGGACGTAGTGAGAAGAATCCTCTGACCTGGTTCAGACCTCAATTGCACTGCTTAAACCAGACCAGTTCTGGAATTGGTCCTCAGGGAATTCCAGAGAGCTTCAAATTGACATTACAGCAAAAACTGCCCAGGAGCTGTCCTCTCCCTCAGCTATAACCCTTCAGGTTGTTCTTCTGAGGTGAAATAAATTCTTTTAAATCTCCTTGAAAATGCTTCTGAAATTAAAGGAGTGAAGTTTATCTTGTCAGCACCGCTTTTAATAAGCCTCAAGTCATTTGCTCGTTCCTACTGCTCAAGTTGCAACAGACTTAGAGGTATCTCATAATCTGTCAGGAGTCTGACTGCTCTACCTGAGCACAAAACTGCTCACCAGCAGGGAGAGAATCAAAAAGCTTTGATTAGTTTCTAAAATGTTTTTTCTTTTAGCTATTTCAAACGCCACATTAACATTTTTCTCTGAAACATACATTTCAATTCCTTTTTAACATGCCCTTTGTTTGGATGCTCCATTCTCCTGACTTCTCCTGAATGTTCATTGCCTAGTGTTGGCTAAGGATCTTCCACTGAGCCAGGGGAATCTAAAGGACGAAGAAATGGTCTGGAGGACAAGGAGAGGGCAGGAGCAGCTCCACAGAGTGCAGCTGCATGTTAACACTGGGCACATTAGTCTATGTTTGTGTGGTTTCTGAACCAAAGTTGCAGAGACACGTGGTCACTCCCCCAGTTCTCTTCATGCCTCTTCATAAAGGTCTGGCCACATTAGCATTAGTTATGTGAGACTCTGTGTGTGAGGTTGTCTACTCGCACAGACATAGTGCTTTCATGACATTCCTTCACCCTCCCACTGGTTAAAATATGACATGCTTTTCAAATCTGATCACCTTCTTGTGTCTCAGATGCCAAAGAGTCTCCCCATTCCCACAAGTCCATCTTCCTGAGAAGACACAGTCCGTGCTCAGAAACAAAGATGAATCAGTTGCTCAGGTAAAGTGCAGCTTGGCTGGTCAGGTAAAGCACAGCTTGGCTAGTCAGGCAAAGTGCAGCTTGCTGCCTTGCTGCAGACTAGCCCCTCATGGCTCTGTCCCATCAGCACAGCTGGCCCTGGCCCCACTGAGCTGTGCCAGCTCTGAGCTCTGCCTTGCCCCTGGGCCCTGCAGCACTGCAGGCTCCTGCCAGCTGCTCTTGGGAAGGGTAGAGGTAAAGTTCCCAAAGAAACTTTCAAGTTCTTCCTCCAGCCACGTCTGCATTTCCATCCATGTCAGGTTTTGGCTTTCACAGGACACATCTGTTCTCAGGGTGCCAAACCATTTTCAATGCACCATGTCTTCAAGTTTTTTTCGGCAACAGGTTTGTATGGTTCAGCTCTGCTAGCAGTTCTGGTAAAGATGATGCTGATACATAGGAGACTCAGATTATAAATTGAGATGCAGATTAGATGTTAGGAGAAATGTTTTCCCTGTGAGGGTGTTCAGACTCTGGAATATTGCCCAGGGAGGTGGTGGAGTCACCATCCCTGGAGGTGTTGAAGAGGCATCTGGATCTGGCACTGGAGGATCCGGTTTAGGGCTTGGGGGTTGCAGCAGTGACAGATTAATTGTTGGACTCGATGACCTGAGAGGTCTCCTCCAGCCTGGATGGTCCTGTGATTCTCTGAGGCTGTTCATGACAGCTCAGGAGAGTAATTCAGGCTACACACTTTTCTAGCAGTTTGGAGTATCTCTCTCCTTATACAACTCTTTATTACAGTGCATATTGTGTAAACATATCCTCTTTCATGTCTGGCTGCTTTGTTCCTCACGTGGCTGTTCATGTACTTACAGAATTACTTAATTAAAAACTGCGAGATGTGCACAGTTTCATGCCCCTGGTCCTGCCTCAGAATGAAGCTGCTGAAAGAAGAGCTGCCATGCAGCTCTGCCTCACAAGGGCTTGGACAACCAAGGTCGCTCTGTTTCACACTCCCTGCAAACGTGCTAAAGCAAAACAGGTGGAACAAATGCATCCTCAGTTGCCTGTGAAATGTTTCTCTCTGCCATGGAAACCTGGGTTTGCTTCTTGGTTCAAGCACCCAAAGCTGATACTTGAAACTCCTGGAACAGTTTTATCTTAGAAGTAGCTAGCTGTGGATAGAGAATTTCTTTGGTGCAGCCTTGAAATGTTTAACACTAGAAAAAATGAACAAGGTTTCAGAGTTCTTTTCTCCTGCACCTGTAACACTAAGGAGGAGGAATTCAGGAATTCAGACATGTCCTTTTGCTTAGCACTTCCCCACAAAAAACATTGTTTGCCCAAAAAAGCACTGCCTGAAGGCAACACACACTACTGGATTTCTCTTCTCCTTCTGGCATTGTGTTCACTTTCAGACTGTCTCACACACAGCTGCAAGAGAGATCAGTACTATCAGATCCTGTTTCTGCAGCAAGCCCCTGGGAAACCTAGCAGTTCACACAACTTGGGCTGTGCTCTTGCTTTGTTGGGCATTATCTTAGTACTACAGCTGCCACTGACCAAGAAATGTTTAATTGCTGCTTCAGGATACAGTGAAGGAAGGATTTTTAGTATGCTTGTTGCCATCAAGCACACCTATACCTGCTGGGAGCTGTTACCAACTTGCAGCCTGCTCTGTCCCAGTGCATCAGGTGCTGTGCATTGGTCCCTGCACGTTGGACTTCCAGAACTGGGAGATCCCTCGTATATATGTGCTGTGGGAAGGAGGAGGCTTTGGTGTGAGGCTGTAGCCTGGGAGAATTTGGCTTTTTCAACATGTATTTGAGATTGATTGCCTGGTTGACCATAGAAGGTCTGACCAGCTGATATGGATAGAAGGTAGAATGTGGATACATTCATGGGAAAGGGCCTTGGTGGTTGGGAAAGTGGGAATCAAATGCTGGAATCAAATAAGACTTTGTGACCCTGGATGATAGACCTCATGTTTTACTTCAGCAAATCACCAGATTACTGAATAAGTTAACACTTGCTTTGTGGCACAGGTTTAGTAATGCTTCGTTTTCGCTCTGAACTCAGAGAAAAGTCACCCTCAGAGATGCCAGGTGCATAATGCATGCATACATACAAATGCACATACTTGTCCTCTGGGGAGGAACATCTACAGAAGGGCTGATGCACATCCCCAGCACCTCTTGTCCCCTCTTGCTCTCCTCTGTGGGGATCTTTCTGTAAGCCGGTGATACTTGGTCAGCATCTGATTCCCACCTATGGCTGAAACCACTTCCCACACCTACCCAGTCCTGACATAACATTTACTGAAGACAGTAAAAATGCTTTGATTTCAGGCCTATCCCAAAGGGTGGTTGGTTTTTGCTGGCTGGTTTAATAAGACATTACATATTTTTACCAGGTTTGCCCAATGTACCTTTTGGCCATTCCTCCTATAGCAATTCAAGTAGAGCTGCACTTGCCCTGCAGAGACACAGGACTGAGGACCTATGCCCACTTACGAGTACCCCTCTTGGACTTGAGCACCTGAATGTCCCTAAGGACAGTTAGGCTCTGAATGCAACATTCATAGAATTTTAGGGTTGGAATGGACCTTAGAGATCACCCAGCCCCAACCCCCTGCCCAGGGCAGGGACACCTCCCACCAGAGCAGGTTGCTCAAGGCTTCATGTTAAGTGCAAATGGTGTATAAATAAACAAATGCAAAACCCTAGAGAAGCTTCTCAGCTGTTGAAGCTGCAAAATGAGTTCCTCAAAAGATTGCTCTAGATATCAGTTCTTGGTTTAAGTACAGTGAAACACAGCATTACATTTTCAGTGCATCTGTATTTCATCTAGAGCTCTGTCCCTAGTTTACCACACTAAAATTAGACTGAGAATTATCATTTCTGTTCTCATCAGCTAGGTTAGCTATTAACAGTCATATTTCCATGGCTGAGCTTTCAAAATATACACTTATGTTCTGCACAACTGCTCCCTTATGCAAATATCACCGAGAGGAATGAATTGCATGTGTCCCTCTCCCACATCCCCAGGGCAGAGCTTGCTAGGTACCACCAGGCTGAGCACAGTAGTTCAGTAATAGAAACCTTCCCTGTAGAGACTGTTAGATTTCAGCTCCAAGAGAGTGACCACATGTCCTCTGCTGACAGCAGCAATGCCCCGAGTGGGAGTGCTTGGCAGTCCCTCCCCTGACTCCCCCATGCTAGCACTTTGATGCTGTCTCAGCTCTAATCTGGCTCACTCTGATGGACGTGGGTCAGGGACTATCCACACAGCTCAGCCAGCAGGTTCCTGGAACAGCAACCTCTAGCAGTCTGGCAGTGGCAGCCCTGAGAGTTCCTCTTCACCACCTCCTGCAGCTACAGAGAGGGAGTGGAGACCTAATCAGTGAAGGCTTTGGTTGTCTTTTCCTCTCTTTTCACTTTTTTTTGCCTCTGAATCCTCTTCAGAACAAGAACAACAATTGGGAGTCTAGTGGCAATGTGTGCTAGGGAACAGCCCTGTGAGTTTATATAAGAAGGAATGCAAAAAGGAAATACTCAGTCTTAGAATATGGAGGTTTTATTCTCCAGGCATTAGTGAGATGATCCAGCTACTCAGGAGAATTGTTTTCATGCTCCCCCTGAAATTCTTTTCTGCAGCTCATTGAGCTTCTGACTCATTCATTCTGTGCAAAACAGAGTGGTTACAGATTTTAAAAGCCTGTATCTCTGTATTTTATTGCTGTGTGTGTACCCTTGCTTTTCTTTGTTGCTAAGCCAAATGGGTAAAAAGAATGATTTCTTTAATCTGTCCTTTAGTCCAGAGCTCATTTTGGGCAAACATTAACCACTATTTCATAGCTAACAGATGAAGCCTCATCGTCTAAGGTGTGAAAGTGTGTCTGTAGGAGCTGTCACTGACATTCTGTTGCCTGGAGATCAGAGGAACCCACATTTCTTCCTGCTTGACCAGCTCAAGGGCAGAGCTACATGGAGACCAAGAGACACTTCCCTGGGAGAAACTTAGGCATAGTGGGAAGAGCAAAACTCCTGCTTAGCACCTCTGGGAAAAGAAACCCACAAAAATGGAGAATCACAAACTCAATTGTGTTGGAAGGGACCACAGTGGGTCACCTGGTCCAACCTCCCTACTCCAGCAGGGCCAGCCCAGAGCACATGGCTCAGGGTTGTGTCCAGACAGTTCTGGAATATCTCCAGTGAGGGAGAATCCACAGCCTCTCTGGGCAATCTGTTCAGTGCTCAGGGACTGCACAGCAAAGAAGTTCTTCCTCATGTTCAGGTGGAACTTCCTGGGCATCAGTTTCTGCTGTTCTCTCATTTGATTGGTCTCCCCCACTGAGCAGAGTCTGATCATCCTCTTGGCACTTCCCACTCATGGGCTTGAATCCATGAATGAGGTCCCTCTCAGTTGTCTCTTCTGGAGGCTGAACAGCCCCAGCTCCCTCAGCCTTTCCTCATCACTGAGGTGCTCCAGTCCCTTCAGCATCTTCCTTGCCCTCCCCTGGACCTGCTGCAGGAGCTCCATGTCCCTCTGGTCCTGAGGAGCCCAGAACTGGACACAGTCCTCCAGGTGTGCCCTCACAGGGGCTGAGCAGAGAGGCAGGATCACCTCCCTGACCTGCTGGCAATGCTCTTCCCAATGCATCCCAGGATTCCATTGGCCTTCTTAGCCAATGAGAAAAAAAGTGGCTCCTCTAAACAGCATTTCCCAGGCCCTACTACAGTTCTGTAGAGAGGAGGAGGTGAGTAGGCAGGTCATGGCAGCATGTGGTGGTCCCATTGGCTTCTGCTTTGGGGACTGACTGCCAGGTGAGCACAGGGATGCCAGGGAAAGCAGATAACTGGAGGCACTGGTTAGCAAATGCAGAATAGTTCTCTCTGCATGTTTTGTGCCTCTGAACAGAGGTCACAGCCAGGTGAGGAGGATGTGCAGTGCTGAGTGCTCTGCAGCAATCTGCTGCCAGCTGCTCGGGCTGGAGCTGCATTGCCCTGCACTTCAGCTTTGGCTTGTGCTGGAGGTGAAAGCAGCAGGACAGAGATTCACTTCACCCTTTCCTTTGTCCATGTCTTCTTGCCTCATCTTTTTCCCCTCCTGTTTCTCCTGTTTCTCTGGCTGTTGAGACACCACATAGGCAATTTTAGCAGCATCTTTGTCACTGAGGTTGCCTAGGACTCCTGAGATCTTTCATTATTTTTCATTATTTCAAGGTCTTACCTTAATTTGAATTGTATAACAATACTAAATACTTCACACCAGCTTAGCAGCTGCATCAGGGCTCTCTGACTATCTGCAGTGTGAATGGCAGGATTTCTATCATCTCTACTTCTCTTAATACACAGCTGAGTTAACTGAGGCAAAACCCCGAGGTTTGTCCATTCCCTGGATCAATTGTCCAAGGTCACACTGGGCTCCAGAACATGTTTCACCTGTCAAATCAAAGCTGCAATATGATAATAGTGCTGCAAAGTGACATTTCCATCTCACTTCATTCTAAACAGTCCATTGAAAAGGTTGCAAGTGTTTGACTTGCACATGAATTGCATGATCCTTGGGTAACCAGGATAGAAGAGACAAGCCACCCTTCTGAAGTGGAAAGGGTGGAAACACATCTGCCAGCACAAACTCACCTGATGCCACCAAAGCTTTGTGCCAATAAATACCCCCAGGATAAGGCTCCTTACAAAGCTCTGCCATTCATGAAGTTCTCTAAATCTCTGCTGTCACGTGTGATATTTCAAAGGCATGGCAGTAAGAAATGTGTGCTGGTTTACAAGGGTGAGCTAAATGCATTTCTTTCACCCTGTGCTTGAGATGAAAAGAAAGCAGCCAATTAAATAAGGAAGTCTGGGCCCGTTTTATGGCACCCTATGTGAGCACAAAAGGGAGAAAGGTAATTGCCATTGGTGTGTGATATCCTTTAGCAGCCTGGCTCAGAGAACACCTCTGCACCCTAGAATGCTGGTGTTTTATACAGCCTGCAGGCACATCAGCCTTCAATGGGAAATCTCACCCCATTCAGCATTCAAAATTCATTTTATCCCAGGGAATCCAACTCCTGCCTTTAAACCTCCACAAACAAGTTCAAAGCTGCCATGTGGCATAAAACCATGGTGGTCTGTGGGAGGTTTTTTATAAGCTGAGCAAAGCATAACAATTCCATGGGGGACTCAGCAAGGCCCAGTTGGTGTGTGTAGAAAATACACCTGGAAAGGAGTTCTTTCTGCTTTTTGTAATAGCTACTGTATGTATAAAGTCTAAGGGAAAATGTCACTGTGATAACAACTACCCCTTAAGTCAGGCATGTTGTAATGCAAGGACAGTGCTGGTCCTTGATCTGTGTGACAATAAAAGAGCAAAGTAGGTGTCCTGTCCCATAGACAGCACATTGTGGTAGAGGTGCAGGTTGACATGTGTCAGGATGCTGAAATTTGTCCTGTTCTGGTGTAAAATGTGGGGAAATCTGCTGCTTGACTTCACGTGCTCCTTCGTGCTGCCATGTGCAAACACATATCACACATTCAGAGCTGTAGAATGAAGTAGTGCAGAATTTCAGCTCTTGCCCATTTAACTCCACAATCAGGAGATATTGTACTGCCAGCGACTAATATTCAGCAGTACTTACCTGAACAGGCTTTGTCTTCCAACTCTCCTTCTCTTTGGCCTCCTATAGTAAGGCCAAGTTGACTCCCACCTCCTCCTTGTCAGAGACTCTGACCTTCACTACCTGTTACGCCTCAAGCAGGTGCTCAGTGCTTTCAGTGCTGCTATGGCACTCTGTAGGTACACCACGATGGTGCTGAGTCCCTTCCCTGCAGCCAGAACACTGCATTGCTGCTCACCAAGCTGTCCCTGTGACCCTGCTGTGCTCCTTGGCAGCTCTGCCCTCTTGCAGTCCCAAAGGAGACAACTCCATCGCACCGACAAGTCTCTGAAGCACCAACAGCTCATGGGACACTGCTTGCTGTCCCATCAGCTCCCTGCAAGGTTACACTCCAGCCCTGAAAAGTGCCATGATCCCAGCTCACAGCCTGCCCAGCCCTGCACTAACAGTGGTGGTTTTAAAATGGGAACACTCCTTTGAATCCAGAGAGAAGCAACTGAGATGAAAGAAGATGGGCAGCTCTTAAACCTCCATCCCTGGAGAAATCTTAAGTGAACCCTTATGTTCGTTTATTTTCTGTTGGTATTTACATGCTGACTCCAGTCATAATTAAACTGTAAGTTCCTTAGGGCAGAGACTAGCCTTTTGTTCCCTGCTAATTAGCAGTTTATGCAAAAAGGCCTCTGTGACTTCTGAGCGATACAGAAATCAATGAGTTAGAGTTCCCAGGTTTGGGGGAGGTTCTGGCAGCCTTCACAGGGAGCAGACTGACAGCTGGTTGAGAATCAGGATGCATGCACCTTAGGGGAATGCTGCTGCTGAAATGATAAGCAGATATGATTCAGTTGATGTGAAGACTTGAGTGATCGTGTTAAGGATTTTGAGTAAGGAGTCTACTGTGGTCTCACCACTCCCATCCCTCCAGGCTTTATTTCAGGTTGTCTGCACAGTCAGGAAAGGAGCAATGCATTGATTTATTCTCAGCTCATATTTTCAGCATTTTCTGGAGTGGTTAGAGTGGAAACATATTTATTTTCCTAAGTTAAAGCTTGGATTCCTTAGAGATTGCAGTGGGCTCCTAACTCTGTGACAGCTGCCAGGAGCAGCTACTGACCAAGGGTCTTTGCTCTTCTGGCTCAGGTCTCCAGGTCAGTCAGAAAACAGTAAATATTTTCCTCAAAGTTTTACAAAAGAACTACAAAAACTTCTCTGAAGGGAGAAATAAATAAAATCAAGCATATTTCAGATTTTCTGTTCAATGCTAGCACTGTTTGATTCCGAACACTGGGAACATTTCTGTAGTGTAACTGGTTGCTAAGAAAAAGTGAAAGAAGGAAATAAACTCTGTGAAAATTTTCTTTTCAAAGCCAGTTTTTCATTGAAACTTTGAAATAATCTGTACTTGTGACAAATAGAAACCACACGAGGATTTAACTTATTGTTTGTGTAATATGTCAGAGGAAGAAATTTAGAGCTTTTTCCAAGCATCAGAGAGATGTTAGGAGTCCACAAACTGTCACCAGGCTCATCAATCACCCTGGGATTGTAAGTGTGCATCTCTAACCACGCTAAGCAATCCAGTCAGAGTTAGGGCCAGAGCTTGCCTCTGAAGATGCATATGCAGCATCCATGTAAGTCAATGTGAGGACAAAATTCAGCTCTTAAGGCTTTTAACTGATAAAGTCCTAAAATAGCTTTGCAGGCAAGAATTTCCTGGCAAGACCAGAGTTTTGTAAATCTAAAAGCATGCAATCATATTTCAGTGTGAAATAGCATATAAATATCGAGCCACGTCTTGAATTGTAGCCAAATGCAACACTACATCAAGCACAGCTCAAAGTGCCATACACAAAATTAATGCTTTGTCAAGTTTCTATATCAGTGCAGAGCAAACACAAAGCTGCACATACATTCAGAGGGTTGGACCAAATTGGAAGCTGCTGGTGTCTCTTTTGTCTCGGTTATAAGCTGTTTTGCTAAAAGGAATGTAACATTTAGCTTTTAAAGGCAGAGCAGGACATAAGCAAAGAGTCTTTCAAGGAGAGTTTTATGCCTGAGCCCATGTTCTAACTCAATTGCTGCCCCTGTGTGTGTCATTTGCCTCCTGCAGCCACATGTAGCTCAGCCAGAGGCTTTCCAAGGGTCAAGCAAAGCACTTCTGAGTTTAAGTATCACAAAAGTCCTTACAAAAGCCTTTTTTCCCCACCCAGCCCAATCTGGATAAGCCTCAAAACCCAAAGAGACAGTTTAACATGTCAGAAAGTAGTAATACAATGAATCTTTCTCAGAACCTTCTCAGGTCCTACTTGGTCATTCCACTATGTGTATCCACCCTTATTTAACATTGTACACATGATGACTCCTCACCCTGTCCCAAACCAGGAGCTGTGTTATGCACTGCTGGAGGAAATGTTCAGCAGTGGAGCAAGTGATTTCTCCATCGATAGGGTTTGAACACAAGTGCTCAGTGACTGATGCAATGGAGAGAGCAGAAGTTGAGTCGGGATGTAGCACTGAGGTCGATGTTGTCACAGTGATAAATCAAAGCCATCTCTGCAGCAACACTGCACAGATGTTAGTGCCTCTTGCTGAGGCCAGAGAAGAGGACTTTGGGGCAGTCAGGGCAGTAAGAGCCCAGACTGCTGCTTTATCTGTAAGAACAGAAAACAGCAGAAGGCACAAGACCCTTTGGGAACTGTCAGTACCCATCACCTCTCCTCCTTCCCCCTGCCTCTCTGGGGTGAGTCTGGCTTCATCTTCTTTATACTCTTCCATGCAGCAGCTGCAGATTGCAGTAAGGTATCCCCTTTGCCTCTCATGTGGATGGACAAACAGAATCCTTGGAAGCAGCAGGGCTGGGAGCTGAGTCTGATCACCTCAGCCACCCTCAGCCGTGCCACCTCTACCAGGAGATCAGTGCCCATCATGCTGCCAGGGGGGAACAGCACCTTGTTGCTTCCACTCTGTCTACAGAAACAGGACTTCTTGTGAGCAAACTTTGTCCACTAATACTCTCTAAAGGCCCTTGCGGCAACGGTCAAGCTCCTATTCTAGACACAACAGTTCTCAAGGCACAGAACTGCTACTAGACACTCCTGGTAGGAAAAGGAAATATTCATTCCCTGTTATTTTTTATTAAAAGCAGCAGTACCAAATGAGTGTCTTGCAGTGGAAATTAAGCGAAAGCAGATTCTGATTTGTGAATGTCTTAGCTCTTTCTCCTGGTGCATTTTCAGTTCTCATAGGAGAAGGTTTTTGGTATTCTTGCATTTGTAAAACAACAAGCAGCAACACACCAAGAGGCTTAAAACAGATAAAATACTGGATTTTTTCCTATATTTCACCTTGAAGAAATAATACCTTCTTGAAGAATCTTCTACCAAACACACTGGTCACAACTGTGTTTCATCTTCCACACACACATCTATGCTAGCATTCAGTGTTCAGAACACCATGACTTCCTCAAGCAAATGGAATTAGTTTTATGGAACAAAGAAAAGTTCTTCTGTATTGATTAGGAAGTCTGTGACACCTCTCCCCAACCCTGTCAGGGTGTTGCAGAGCCAGGAGGTCACCCCTGAGCCTCTTCTCACAGCTAACCAAACCCAACTCCCTAAGCCCTTCCTCATCCCACAGGTTTTCCAGCCCTTTGCTGCCCTCGTTGCCCTTGGCTGGACTCGCTCCAGTGCCTCAATGGCCTTTGGGCAGTGAGTGCCCAAAGCTGAGCACAGCACTGAGCTGGGACCTCCCCAGTGCCCAGTGCAGGGGGATGAGCACTGCCCTAGTCCTGCTGCCACACTCTGCTGGAGCCAGGGCCAAGGGCATCTTGTCCTCCTTGGCTACCTGTGCACACTGGTGGCTCCCACTGAGCTGTGCCACCAGCACTGACAAGTCCCTTTGGGACCAACACCTCTGTCCCCACTCCTCCCCCAACCTGGAGCTGCATGGGGCTGTTGTGTCCCAAGAGTAGGACCTGCACGGAGCCTTGCTGATCTTCCTGCAGCTGTCCTCAGCCACTGATCAAATTGGTCCAGGTCTCTCTGTAGAGCTTTCCTACCCTCAGGCAGATCCACACTCCCACCCAACTGAGTGTCCTCTGCTAATTCCCTGAGGGTTTAAAAACCATGCAGTGGTGGCATGTTCAGTGATGTCCCTGCTCTCACTGCTCTCTCAGAATCAGCTTGATCAGTCAGTTGTCTCAGATTGCAAAACTGGCTTAAGAGCTCTTCCCTTCCCCAGCTTTGGCTGCTCATTGCTGTCGCTGAGCAGGAGGTCACTGTCCCCTCAGCAGTATTGAAGCAACAGGTACATTGCTGCAATCAACCAAGGGTTGTTTTAAAACAACTTTCAGAAAGTATTGGTGGGGTTTTGTTTGGTTGTTGGTTTAGGTTTTCTAACCTAACTCAGCTGTTGCACATCCACAGAGCTGAGGACATGATCAGTTATAGCTATGGGGCAAGAAGAAGCAGCAAATGCAGGAACCTCTTAAATCAGCTGCCACCTGAAAAAAAGTCCCTGCAACTACATCATTGTGTGATGTGCTGGGGGAGTAGAGGAGTATTTTTATGAATATAAGTGCAGTGATTCATGTGTTTGGTGTTCTGGAATGTGTTGAGCATATGGCAGTGCAGCTTTATGTAAGTGACCTTGCAAGTTTGTATTCTAAAATCTATTACAGAACATCTAATGAATAGGTTTTGATTTCTCCTTCCTACTGGTACAAATCTTGAGCTTCTGGCGAGCACAGAGTTTGGGGCAGATCCCATAGCCATTCCTGCAGGACAAGCATTTCTTCCCTCCCAATGGAATGAGGAGATCTCCACAACATCTATAGGGAGATTTTTGCTTCTAGCACGTTACCTTGGGTTTTTTTCCATGGGAAGAAATTATGTGAGCCATGATAGCAATGAAGAGATATGCTGTATACACAGTCTTATCATTTCCCAACAGCACAAACAAGCCAGGAATCATTCTACTGGTTTTGTTCCTTAACAGACACACGACTGTGATGGTACCAGTGAGTGACAGGCTGCAGGGAGCATTGCCAAGGCCAGAGGTGCTGTGCTGGTGGACATCTCCACCATGGGCTTTTGGCTTGGCATCCTGTGGGTGCTGTGCTGAAGGAGAGAACTTGGGCTGGGTTTATCACTTAGCTTGTAAATCACCTCAGTAAAACCTGGTGCTAACTGCCAAGGGCCAACTGAACCTTTGTCCTGAGTTTTAGTTTAGCAGCAGATTCCCAGAGGGTCCTGGCACAAAGCACTTGGGGTGGTGACCATGAAGGTACTAACAGTGCATTGTAGGCAAATACATTTCCTCTGTACTGCACTGAAATTCCTGCACTGGGCACTTGATGATTACATACTGTGCTTAACTGGCTGATAAACTGTGCCCTGAAGGTGTGATAACTGTGATTTTTTCACCATAGATAGGTGATTCTAAATATGCCATCAAATGGTGCTGAAGCCTTTTAAGTCAGAGACCTCAGTTAGCACTTGTGGGGTTCTGAGCTGCCTTTGGTGACACTCATTGTCTGTGGGGCCTCAGATGCAGGAGTTGATCAGAACAGCTCCTCTAAAGTAATGATCCCTCTGAGAAACTCTGCAGGCACTGATCCAAAATGCAAATGAGCATGTTCCAGAATAATGACTCCACTTACAAAGCAGGGAAAACATCCTAGCATGAAACAACTTATATGCCAAATTAGATTGTCTTTCTAGAGGAGTCACTGTAATATGGGAACAGCAAGGAAATATGTAGAGTGTGTGAAGATTTTGGTTTTGGTTACTCATACAATCCTGTTGTCAGTAATTTCTCTGAAAAGTCTCATTTCTACATTCAAAAAGCCATTTAGAGCTTGTGGAGTTGCTACAAGCACATCTCCAAAGCTAAATGATTATGTCAGATGCATTGGTACCACGTGAAAAATGAATCAAGTTTCAGGTTTGCATATTTACTATGGAGATAAGTATTTTTTTATAGTCGAACTACAGCACATCCAATGTAATGAACTGGTTGACTTGCTTGAATGATAAATTGCTCAAGGCCTCATTTAGCTGAACATTCATTTTTGTGGCAGAGTAAGGTCACATGTCATATCTCCCCATCCATAGGCTCTCCCATTGCACAGCTGCACAGTGCACCAGGCTGAGAAACTGATAACCCAGAAAAACTGTGTGTCTTTAGCCTGTGTTAGTCCCTCCTCTGTTTTGGGGCCTTTGTGTGGCACCTCACACAGTTGTACCACACATGGTGTACGAAGGGACAGGAACAACTGACAATAACAACTCATCTTCCTTATGTTTCCTTGGACCCTTCCATTGCTTCGTCTAAATGCAGAGAACTTTCTGCTGTTAAAGGCAGCACCCAATAAATTCCAGAGCAAAACTGAATATGTTGTCTGTTAATCCAGTTGCTGTCAGTCAGCCCAAGGGCACAGTGAAGAAACAGGACCAGGTTCCTTCAGCAGCCTTCAGCATATACACTAATGATGTGTTTCAAACCATGTTAGCTTTTCATTTGTTTCTTACAAGATGCTATGCTGATTTGCCAGTGTTTTTGCTTCTTTCCCCAGTGGCCTCTCAGAGCCTGGTTCAGGTGTATACAAGTAGCACAGCCTCGAAGTTGTATTATAACACCACAGTTCTAATTATTTGCATACAAAATTAGAATGCAGGAGAGTTATAGTGCCAAAAGTGTTCTCTTGTCTAGACAAAACCTTTGAAAGATGGCAGGATGGGGGAAGGATTCTGTGTGCATCTCCAAGAAACTCTGCACACCTGCCATGCAGGAGAAACACCCCAAGGATGATGACCCTGGGATAAGCCAGCCATGCTGATTATCCCTACACATCCACCAACACTGGTCATTCGTGATAGTGTCAGCCCTGACTGGCGTGGCTTTGCTTCATACCTGACCTTTGCATCAAAAATGACCATTGATCATTAGTAAGTCTTCTTCACCCAGGCAAAACCAAAAGGAGTGTGGGCAGCAGGTCAAGGGAGGTGATTCTCCCCCTCTGCTCTCCTGAGACCCACCTGGAATCCTGCATACAGTTCTGGTGTCCTCAACGCAAGAAGGACATGGAACTGTTGGAGCAAGTCCAGGGGAGGCCATGAAGTTGCTAAGAGCACTGGAGCATCTCCCCTCTGAGGACAGGCTGAGGGAGTTGGGGCTGTT
>NW_008693270.1:10366-12175 GCF_000695815.1 Acanthisitta chloris | reverse complement strand
CCCTGGCAGTGTTCACAGCCAGGTTGGATGAAGCCTTGAGCAACGTGGTGTGGTGGGAGGTGTCCCTGCCCAGGGCAGGGGGTTGGGACTGGATGATCTGTGAGGTTCATTCCAATCCCTAAAATTCTATGATTCTCTGATTCTGAGTGATAAGAGACAACCAGTCTAGGAATACATGGATAGATCAGGTCTGGCCCCACTGTGAATCTAATCTTCAGAGAAGCCTTTCAGACAGAACAGTCAGCTGTGAAAAGAACCCTGAAAATGTGTTCCTGAAGGCATCTGGCTAATTAAGGAGCTGAAATTGAAGCAGATACAACCTTAGGAAATGTTTCATGAGTGTCGGTGCTCATCTTTGTGCATGTGCCAAATTTGTGGATGCAGAGCTTTTCCCTTGCCAGAGATATCAACGTGAAAATGTCTAATAAGGAAGCTTTGAGCCAAGCAGAAATGAGACAGCCAAAAAAATCTGGCTAAGCCAAGGCACTTTTTGATATTTCTCTCCAGAAGACATCTATAAAGCACCATATTTTAGGACCTGAAGTGTTAGCAGAAGACCACAGTAAAAAGCTGAGACCAATAAATCGTTATGAAAAATCGTTACTGAGCAGGCACAGAAGCCAAATTAAAAATAGGACTATCATCACTTTATTAAGAGCCATGTTTTTAGAAATGCTTGCAGGGCAGTGCTCCTCTTGCCTCTGCCCTAGGACTGAATCCTGATTCTGCACAGGTCTCCCCAGTCCAGCACACACAGACACTCAGCCAGCTTTCCGTTCACATCCTGCGTGGCAGGAATTGTACATGCCATGTCTGGGGCTCTCTGCACAGCGGTACAGGCTGTGCAGCTACTTCCATGGCTATGAGACACCATGAACTGGGTCAAATGATGGGTGGCAGTGCTCCAGGGGGCAGGAGTCATATGCCTGATGTGTATGCATGTGGCTGTACGATGGGGACACCTCAGGGCATCACATGTCACATGCTGGGAGGGTGAGAGAGCAGGGCAGGCAGTGCTGCTGCTCTGTGAGATCCCCCTGGAGACATGATGATAACTGGGTAACTGAACAACTGACTCCTTTCCAGCTAACAAATGCCACCACCAGCTGTAGCCTGGAGTGGGAGAGTAACCATGGCTCTGCCCTCTATGTGCATCATGTTGGCTTATCCAGGCAAGAGATCATCCATGTACACACAGGGCTGGCAATTTCTGACCTTCAGATCATACCAGAAAGCTCTGTTCCTGCTCTGTCCATATGTAGGGAGCTGCTGAAGGGAAAAGACAACTTTCCAGGCACACAGCACTGAGAGCATGTAACAGCTGTCTGAATGTGACCCAAAGTGGGGAGACATTAGATTGCCTAATAGAGAGGACTCTGTTCTGAAGGGAATAAGAGGTAGAATTTGGAGCTTCCTTCCTCCTATGAGGATGAGATGTCAGCAAGTAATAGCAGAGAAAAGGCTGAGACTGTACTTGGGACCCAAGGGTTTCCCAGGCAGATAGCAGGGCTGGATGACAGGAGTATTTATTGGGTTTTTTAGCTCATCGAGTCTTAGAACCATCAAGGCTGGAGGAGACCTCTAAGATCATCCAGTCCAACCATTAACTTGTCACTGCCGGAACCCCTAAACCCTAAACCAGATCCTCCAGCACCAGATCCACATGCCTCTTCAACACCTCCAGGGATGGTGACTCCACCACCTCCCTGGGCAATATCCCAGGGCCTCAACACACTAACCCTGTTGGCTCACACTGAGCCGCTGCCACCAGCACTCCCAAGTCCCTTTCTGATGGACAACACTCAAGCC
>NW_008693270.1:7083-9878 GCF_000695815.1 Acanthisitta chloris | reverse complement strand
CCAGGATGGACCTGCATGGGGCTGTTGTATCCCAAGAGTAGTTCCCTCATTACCTTGGGGTGGATCTCATCAGTACCCATGGACTTATGAGTGTCCAATTGGCATAGCAAGTCATTAACCACCTCCTTCTGGATTACAGGGGCTTCACCCATCTCCCCATCACCAGCTTCCAGCTCTAGGAGCTGGGTATCCTAAGGACAGCCAGCCTTGACATTAAGGACATAGGCAAAGAAGGCAAAGAAGAGTACCTCTGCCTTATCTTCATCCCCTGTCACTACACTACCTCCTGCATTTATCAGCTGCTGGACACCCTCTTTGACCCTCCATTTGCTTCCAATGTATTTATAAAACCTTGTTTTGTTGTCCTTGACTTTAATAGCCAAATCATGTTCCAGCTGGACTTTGACCCTCCTAATCTCCCTACATGACCTCTCAGCATCATTATAGTCTTCCCAACTTGCCTGATCCTCCTTCCAGAAATGATGTTTGATGGCCTTATAAGTGGGTCTTACTGTGGTTTCCTATTTGCTGTGCCATTCACTGTCACACTTTCACCAAACTGTGATCAACAGTAAGCATGGTAGGAACTTCTTGCTCTTATGATAGGACTGACAAGTAGGTGCTATTATAAGTTGGGCTAAGATGCAAGACAGGATTTAGGGATCAGAACATCCAAAAAATGTCAGATATATATGACCAAACCTGCAATTTTAGATTCCCACTTAGGTATTGCCTTGACTCGAACGCATGGAGTCCTTTATTCCTGTTTCCAGGACAATTTCTCTATGTCAACTTGTGGCTATTTTATTTAAGATGCAAAACTAAAGCTGGGAGAAGGGACTGGAATCCACAAATACTCTGCTTTGCCTTCAACAATAAGCCAAAGAGTCTGTATTACATGTTTGGCCTCTAGTCCTGTCATCTCAGTGATAGCCCCAACTTCTGTCTTCACTGTGGGGTGAAGGAAAAGTAGTTTATGGCTTTCATGGAGACCAGTCACAACAACTCTGAAAGAAACCCCTGACACATTCTGGTAGATTCACATCTTGGCTTAGGGAGCTGAGAAAGGATAGACCATATTCTTCCCTCCAGCCCTCACTCATACTTGATAGGACAAAAGTCTTCTAGCCTGAGCCACAAGCAACTAGTGGGAAAGGCCTGGGAAGGAGTAAGACTGGAGAAATGATTGCAGTGGACTTGCCTAGACAAACACAGAAAAACAAAATGGGAGAGGCAACTGTGCTGATGGAGAGGCTGCAGAGAAATCCAGAAATACCAGTATGATAGCAGAATTTCCCAGAGTTAGGTGTCCTCAAGCAGGTTTGCCATAAGAGAAATCAGGTGAAAGCTACACTCCATCAAAAGCTGAAGCAGGGGAAAAGTCCCATGACACAACCACCTCAGAACTTCTCCCTACCAGCATTTGGATTGAAAAAGTAAAGGACATAAATGAGCTTGAGATGCTGTGATCCAAGAGATGCCACCGTGTGACTACCTTTCAGTTTGCTTTATACCTTCACTTCTATCCTGCTGGAGAAGGTGAGGCACAAGCTTCCTTGAATTCCTAGAGAAAAGAAGACATCACAAGTGTTTGTGCTGCTTGCATGGCAGTTAGGGGAAAAGCTGGACCACATGCACCTGGGGAGTACATTTGTGGGGGCTGTGCAACAAATATCACATCCCTGCCAGAGCAGCACATGCCTCAGGACAGTCAAGTTCAGCCCCTTTGCCCACAGTTTCTTCCACCAACCTTCTTCCCTTCTCTGACCATGAGGGATGAAGAGCCCTGGGCCTGCAGGCATGACCTGAAGGGGCAGCCTGGAGAGGATATCAAATTGTGTTGCTTCTGCTTTCTCTCACAGCTGTTGTGGCTTGTTCCTTTCCTTGCTCCCAAGTCAACTCAGCTTCACCTGCTGTCAGTATTCAAGCTCTGAAGCTCCTTAAGCTCTCTGATGAAAGATGCTCCCCAAGTGTCAGCTCCAGTCATGCCTGAGCCACACCAGTGAAGGGGCAACCCCAGTAATAGTACACAGAAATTACACTGAAGTGATAAATACTTGAGTGATTAATCATGAGGCATATGATTCACTCTGATAAGCTAAGCTAGACCAGCACTGCTATCTTGATGCAGGCTCTGAAAGGAAGGAAGCTGGTTGCTGCAGCACCCAAAGGCAAACAGCTGCCCATGGCCAATCCCCCCTGGGGTTCAGGAGGCTCTCTCATTTTGTCCTGCCTTCTGACTGCTCTGGGGACAACTAGGCACAACCATTTCTTGGGCTTTCCTGGAGACAGACACTAGGATCTGTCATTTCTAGGCTGCCAGGTAACCTGCTGCCCAAAGAAACCTGGAGCTCAACTCACTCCCAGGAGTAAAGTGTTTGCCAACAGCCTTCCAAACCATGTTAGTGCAAGTGGTTTTTCTGTACATGGTGCACATACCCCCCACAAAGCCAATAGAGACCTGGTAAGTACAATGACTGTGCTGGTGACTGACGAATGAAAGTGAGAGCCAAGCTATAAAGGTACCAGCTTTGGAGAAACTTTCTGACATTTCAATGTGTGAATCCTGCTGACCACTGAGGTTGGTAGGGAATTGCAACCCCAAGTCTCAAACTTTTGTTAAGAACAAGGAAGGATCCTTGAAGGACAAGCAGTGAGCACTCCCTGAGAGCAGCTGAATGCTGCAGTGTATGTGTGTATTTAATTATCATAGTATCACAGAATCACAGAATTTTAGGGGTTGGAATGGAGCTTAGAGATCATCCAGCCACAACCCCCTGCCCTGCGCAGGGACA
>NW_008693270.1:2441-7064 GCF_000695815.1 Acanthisitta chloris | reverse complement strand
CTCAAGGCTTCAGCCAACCTGGCTGTGAACACTGCCAGGGTTGGGGCAGCCACAGCCTCCCTGGGCAACCTGAGCCAGTGTCTCACCACCCTCACAGGAAAAAGTTCTGCCTAAAATCTAACCTAAATTTCCCTCCTTCGATTTGTGCCCATTGCCCCTTGTCCTGTCCCTGCAGCTCCTAACACAGGGTCCCTCTGCAGCTTCCCTGGAGCCCCTTCAGCTCCTGGAAGGTGCTGTGAGGTCTCCACACAACCTTCTCCAGGCTGAACAGCCCCAACTCCCTCAGCCTGTCCTCATAGGGGAGATGCTCCAGTCCTCTTAGCAACCTCATGGCCTCCCCTGGACTTGCTCCAACAGTTCCATACGTGCGTGTGTGTATGGAAGTGTGGCTGTAGTAGGGACAATTGTATCAGCAGTGGAACAGGAAGGCAGGTGGCCTTTCTTGTTTGAGTACAAGTAGTCCTTTAAGTAATTGCACAGTTGTGTAAGAGCACGGAAATTTCAAGCTGAGCTCTGTTTGCTCTAGCAAATGCAAGGCTGGCACCCTGTCAGCTCTGACTCAGGCAGCACATTAGAACACTTCAACCATACTGAACTGTGCGTCACGAGAGGACTTATTTCGTCCTCTGTTTTCTTACTTCTGGAGGAAGCACAGGCTGCAGAATGGATTTGTCTTCCTGGTGAGCTGTGAGTTTCCATTGGCTTTGAGCAGGATGCACTGCAAGGTGATATGACTGCCAGACTGGCTGTTCTTACAGAACACCTCACCCGACTGACACCGCTCTCTCCAGAGAGGAGCTTTGCACAGTGCTCTCTCCTGCAAGCACTGCTGAGGTAATGAGAGCACAAACACCAGCAAAAGTAAGAGACTTAAGGGGTTTCCTTTCCCTGTTGACCAATGTGAGGAGAACTCCCCCCTGGTTTTCTCTCTCCTGTTCTGCAGAGAGGCTGCAGTCACTGCTGCTGAACACCACAGACAAGCAACAGAGCTGGAGCAGCTGTGATTTCATCTTCACTTTCCCTCTGAGCAGCAATATTGCCCCATCCTTCACAAAGACTTGTGGCAGCCCAAAACATGGAACACTAGCAGTTTATGGGTTTGTTGTCGGTTGGGTCTTCTGTCAGACTCTATTTTAACCTTTGTTTTCAGAATTAGGCACCTTCTCCTGTTAACCTTTGTCTTGAGTAGCAAATCTTTTTCATTCATTCACATATTGTCATCATTTTAATATAACTTTTCCCCTTTTATATTGCAGGATGCAATACTCGTATATGTCATAACTGGCTGCCTATTCTGCTGTTCAACCCCATACAAAAGAAAAGAAAAGAAAAGAAAAGAAAAGAAAAGAAAAGAAAAGAAAAGAAAAGAAAAGAAAAGAAAAGAAAAGAAAAGAAAAGAAAAGAAAAGAAAAGAAAAGAAAAGAAAAGAAAAGAAAAGAAAAGAAAAGAAAAGAAAAGAAAAGAAAAGAAAAGAAAAGAAAAGAAAAGAAAAGAAAAGAAAAGAAAAGAAAAGAAAAGAAAAGAAAAGAAAAGAAAAGAAAAGAAAAGAAAAGAAAAGAAAAGAAAAGAAAAGAAAAGAAAAGAAAAGAAAAGAAAAGAAAAGAAAAGAAAAGAAAAGAAAAGAAAAGAAAAGAAAAGAAAAGAAAAGAAAAGAAAAGCAGTGAAAGCTTTGGGAACAGCTGATCTTGCAGGTGACTCAGGTTCTTCCCCTGCTTCTCTCTGTCTTTTCCTGGAGAGTCCTGTTAAGGCTCTAAGACAGCAGCTTGGGGCTATGTCCTCTCCAATCACACCTACCAGTCACTCCTTCCTCACTTACTCATTGTCTCATCACTCATCCACTTCCATCCATCCCTTTGCTAACGTCATTCACTCCCTACTTAAAAATTATCTTCCCATCCACTCACTGAATGAGAGATTCAGATCATTCAAGGGCTTTTCTTTTCTGCTTTAAACTTACTTTTCCTACCCTCTGGAGGATTTAATCTCAGGGGCGAAGCTACAGAAACCTGGGGAACTTGGAAGGATCTTGCTCCTGGCACAGCTTTCACAGCCCAGAAATGCCTCAGGACACAGAGGTTTTGACCTTTTTCCTCCCTGTTGCCATTGAACATCAGAAGCTCCACAGGGTCAGGACCAACTTGTCTGCTCTCATGAGTGTTTCACCCACTACCCTCCCAAAGCAGTGCTGAGCTCTGAAATGCTCCAGCCTCAATTTCTGATTAAAGGCAGTCACAGAAAGAAATCACAACACTTTTTGTGAGTCGTAGTTGAGCTCAAACACTTCGTGCCCTGTGCCCCCCTCAAAATCACTTTGTAGGCAAAGCCCAAAGCCACAAAATGAAACTCTTTGGATTTTTGAAACCAACATCAGCATTTTCAGTGATGAGAGTTCCTAATTATCTCTTATGACAAAGCAATTTCTTGTGCTGAACTTAGCCCACAATTCCGAACCTTTAGGTACTACTTCAGTTCACAGAACTTCCTAACTACACTTCCCTTTACCATTATGCATTTCCCTCATACAGAGAAGATTCTCCTGGTTTTATGAGAAATTTTCCAGCCATCATTGTTATTAAAAAAGCCCAAGGCTTTAAAACAGACATAAATACAAAGAACTCCAAGTTTCTCACAGGGAAAATTTGATGTTTAAGCCAATCTCTTTCATTTTTGCTTGACTCGTGACTCTTGACTGCTGTGTTTGGAGCACTAAATAAACCTCATTAAAACTTCACAATTTTCTACTAACAGCCTTGAAATGTAACTTAATTTTCTTTTTTTTTTGTTTCCATTTTTAAATACAAAAGTCCTTTCAAGGCTGTGAAAATCTCAGTTGTAGCCCACCCCTCTCCCCCTCATTTCCTACAGAAGTTAAATATTATTTTCATTTCTTACCTCCAAAGGATTTATCTGCATAGAATGAACAGGACGCTAAAAATCTCATCTGCAGCAAATTTGAACTTGAGAGAAATTTTCTTGGAGATTTAAGAAAATGAGAGCAAAAATCAAATTTGAATCTCAAAATGGAGAGAGTGATAATCATGGACTTGCTTCCATTTCACCTTCCAGGTTTTGAGTGCCGTCTATCTAGATCATAGAATCATAGAATCATAGAATTGACCAGGTTGGAAAAGACCTCCAAGATCATTGAGCCCAACCCTACCGTGGTTACTAGACCATGGCACTAAGTGCCACATCCAGTCTCAGCTTGAAAACCTCCAGGGATGCTGAATCCACCACCTCCCTGGGCAGCACATTCCAATGCCTGATCACTCTCTCTGTAAAAAATCTCTTCCTAATAGCCAACCTAAACCTTTGGATTTAGCCAAAGAGCCCCTAGCAGCCCCTACACTGACAGCCACGTGAGCCACACAGAGGCTGTGTGAGCTCCAGCTGAACTGACCTGGCTCAGTACCTTGCTGGGCTCAGCCAGAGGGTAGGAGATCATCTGGAGCTCTTTGTTTGCCAGAAGCTATATCTTAAAAGCCTTTTGCAGCCCTTTTCTAGCTCTTTTTTGCCCCCAAATCTTATTTTGTCTCTGGTCATTTCACATTCTGTTTCATTTTGTTAAGGTGCTATCTGGCTGCTGGCACTTCAGCTATATGACAGGAAGAACAGGCAAATGCTTCCTCAGGCAAATGTTCTCCTGCTCTCACATGTCCTGGTAGGCTAAGAGAACCTGATCCCCCAAACAGAGGAACTGCTCACACCTGCCTGGCCCTCAGAATGGCACTAGCAGGAATCTTACCTGAGCCAAAATGTTGTCCAAAAAGAGCAGAGAGCAATAATGTCCTTTGGAATCTCTTTGTGAAGCCTAAGGGCATCAAATGTCATGTGGAAGTTAAAGTTCTGATTAATATTTTGCTGCCTGTGTAATCAGACATCAGCAGGGACAGGAATTCAGCACACTGCTCATACCTCCCACAGAAACCAGGGGAGAACCTTTAACTTGACATTTCTCATTGCAGGTGACATGACCATTGCCTTTCCTGGTTGAAAGAATCTCTTACACTCTGTACTAGAAATACTTATTCCTTCCACTCTAAAACCTAAGTTAGGATGTTTTGACAGAGTTTTATGTACTTCAGAAATTCATTGACTTTAACTTGTTCCTGTTCTTCTTGGCATTTTCATGTCATGACACTTACAGGACTCTTAATTTTTGTTTTCTTCCCAGATATTGCTGTCAACATCCTGGAATTAGGACAGAATCTTTAAAAAGGATACTTACTCCATGGTTTGACCTAGTGAAGATACCTGTTCTTTGTAGTTACGCAGAATTAGTTTTGGAATCACCAATTAACTTATTATTTCATACAAATAGTATCTTAGACTCATAGAACCATCAATGTTGGAGGAGATCTCTAAGGTCATCAAGTCAAACCATTAACCTGTCACTGCTGGAACCCCTAAACCCTAAACCAGTTCATGCAGTGCCACATCCAGATACCTCTTAGACACCTCCAGGGATGGTGACTCCACCACCTCCCTGGGCAATATCCCAGTGCCTCAACACCCTCACAGGGAAAACATTTTTCCTCACATCCAATCTGACTCTGCCCTGGCTCAGCTCAAGGCCATTCCCTCTAGTCTTCTCCCTGCAGCCATGGCAGGACACACATCCCC
>NW_008693270.1:0-2208 GCF_000695815.1 Acanthisitta chloris | reverse complement strand
CCCTAGTCCTGCTGCCACACTCTGCTGGAGCCAGGCCAAGATGCCCTTGGCCTCCTTGGCTACCTGTGCACACTGGTGGCTCCCACTGAGCTGTGTCACCAGCACTGCCAAGGCCCTTTGGGACCAACACCTCTGTCCCCACTCCTCCCCCAGCCTGGAGCTGCATGGGCTATTGTGTCCCAAGGACAGGACCAGCACTTTACCATCTTCATGGTCTGCAGAATTTATTTCACCTCATGTTCATTGCTTGGGTTGTTTTGATTTGGTTTGTTGTGGGGGTGTTTTTGTTTGGGGTTTTTTTGGGTTTTTTTTCTGAGATGGAAGGTGACCTTTTCATTCTGTTTCTAATGCTGCTAACAGAGTGAACTTACTAACAGCCAAGCACTAAAATTAAAACAATGCCCACAACATGTACACATAGCTCACTGCAGAGAATGTATTGGATTCCAAGCCTTTGCAGACATGGAGAAGAAAAGGCAATCCAGTTTTCCAAGGAGCCGAGTGTTGTGGCCCAGCACTGCACACATGTGCTCCCCTAATGCAGCTTTGTTTGAAGATGTGTTCTGGTGTCAGCAGTCCAAGTGTATATTTTCTCCAGGCAATACTGTGTTTGGTTTGCATCGATGCATATTGACAAACGTATTCAACCTTTATCACTTTGTGGTCAGGGTGGAGATAAAACTTGCTGCCAAAATGATTTTCCCACTGCTCCTACGTAAATCCTCACCTATATCTCGAGTCTATTCCTGATTTTTACCATATGATGTCACTCCTTTTAAACTTGAGGATGCACATTGTACACAAAGAATCACAGAGTCAGTTAGGTTGGAAGGGACCACAATGGGTCACCTGGTCCAACCTCCCTACTCCAGCAGGGCCAGCCCAGAGCACATGGCTTAGGGTTGTGTCCAGATGGGTCTGGAATATCTCCAGTGAGGGAGAATCCATGACCTCTCTGGGCAGTGCTCAGTGACTGCACAGGAAAGAAGTTCTTCCTCATGTTCAGGTGGAACTTCCTGGGCATCAGTTTTTGCTGTTCCCTCTTGTTTCATTGGTTTCCCCCACTGAGCAGAGTCTGATCATCCTCTTGGCACTTCCCATTCATGGGCTTGAACACATTAATTGTGTCTGCTCGGTTTTGCCTCTGAAGTGTGTCCACTGCAGGTACAAGGAGCTCCACAGATTCACTGTGAAATGGTAGGGTTAATATAGTGCAATGAAACCTTTTATTAATTTAAGCTGCTCTACCAGTGTTCTGGGCCTTTTGTACTGCTTGGGGTTTGCTGCCTGCCAAGCCTATCTCAGGCTGAAGCTTTGAAACATCAGAAGGGATGTCTGTAACCTCAGCAGCTTTACCCTCCGCTGGTATGAGTGGAATGTTGGCTCTGCAGGGGAAACCATGTCTGTCCTTGTTAACTTCTCCTGATAAAGCAGTGCAAGCCATGGGTACATCTCACACAGCAATGCCTTTGGTTTGTTTGAACTGGAAACTATCACAGCTCATTGACCTTTTATTAGTTTACCAACAGAAATGTAAGTAGTAGAATTCCTGGGCCAATGCACAGCAGAAATGTTACACCCCAGTGCAAAATAGTGTGCAGAAACTTTTCTTTGCATTCCCTTGTGTTGCTGAAAGGAAAGAAACAGACAAAATGAACTCCTGTTTTGGATTTTTTCACCAGCTGAAATGGAGGCTTTCAAAGCACTTCCACATTTAAAGCTGAACTTTAACTGATATAAAATTCTTTGCTACAATAGCAAGAAATACAAGAAAATACAGTCTATATTGGTGAAAAATGCTATGCAAATTCACAAACTTTCTATGTCTAGTGGGTCACTATTTGCTTGTCACTGAACACTTAAGGGTGACCTCCCCCTCAGTAATGAAATGGTTCCTCACACCTAGTCTGAACCTGCAATTTAGCTTTCACTGAAATCACCATGAGATACCTCTACTTAATGATCAGGTATTGGCAATATCTGTTCAAGCAATGTGTGAAATCTCTGCCTATTTTCTGCACGTGTGTAAACATGGGGTTATGAAATGAAAGTGTGCTTGGCATAGACCTGGAGTGAGCATACTATTGACGGGGGCAAGGCTGCAAGGTGTGAGAATGGCCAAGTAAGTGTGTCAGAAATGTTTGACACACACGAAGGGCACATGTTTTAGAAGAACTGTATATATAATATAATATAATATAATATAAT
>NW_008693269.1:0-1607 GCF_000695815.1 Acanthisitta chloris | reverse complement strand
TTTCTGCCCCATAGTTCTACCCCACATCTCTTGCCCCACATCTCCTACCCCATAATTCTACCCCACAGTTCTGCCCCACAGTTCTGCCCCACACATCTCCTGCCCCAAATTTCTGCCCCACAGTTCTACCCCACAGTTCTGCCCCATAAGTTCTGCCCCACATTTCTACCCCACACATCTCCTACCCCACATTTCTACCCCATAGTTCTGCCCTCCACATTTCTTGCCCCAAATTTCTGCCCCACATTTCTGCCCCACATCTAATACCCCAAATTTCTGCCCCACAGTTCTACCCCACAGTTCTGCCCCATAAGTTCTGCCCCACATTTCTACCCCACACATCTCCTACCCCACAGTTCTGCCCCAAATTTCTGCCCCACATCTCTGGGCCCGAAAGATTTTCCCAAATCCCAAAGGATTTGCCACAATTTTCCGGAATTTGCCTCAATTCCCATTGATTTTTCTGCAATTTTTCCACGATTTTCCCCCCCAAAAAAATCTCTGGAATTTCTGTTTTTTCACCTCTTCTTAGAAATGGGGAAAAAACAACTCCAGAAAATCCCAAATTCCTCCAAAATTGCCCCAAAATTCACCCCAAAAAAGGCATTTTTAGGCCAAACGACCCCAAAATTCCGATGGATTTTGCTACAAATGGAGATTATTTTTTTTTTTTCCGAGGGATTTAAAGGCTCAAAGGATTTGGGGGAAAAAAAAGAAAAATAAAAGAGATTTAGGCCAAGAGAAAATCCTTTTTTTTTTTTTTTTTCTGGAGCAGATTTAGTTGTGGAAAACAAAGGGGGAAAAAGGAGGGGGGAAAAATTTGAGATTTTGGGGAAAAATGTGTGGAAATTGAGGGAATTTAGAGAAAATTTGGGAAGAAATTTGGGAAGAAATTTAGGAAGAAATTTGGGGAGAAATTTGGGAAAAAAATTGGGAAGAAATTTGGGAAATTCAGAGGAAATTTTGGGGGAAATTTGCAGCAATTCCAGGGGGAAATTCAAGGGAATTTGGAGGGAAATAGGGAAAAATTTTGGGGAAGATTTGAAGGATTTGAAGGAATTTGAGGAAATTGAGGAATTTGGGGAAATTGGAGGAAATGTGGGGAAATTGGAGGAAATTTGGAGGAAATTTGGGGAGAAATTGGGGAAATTTGTTGGAATTTAGGGGGAATTTGGGGAGATTTGAGGGAATTTGGGGAAAATTTTAGGGAAATTTGGGAATTTTGAGGCAAATTCAGGAGGAATTTGGGGAAAACTCTGTGAATTCCTCTGGAATTTGAAGAATTTGGGAGAAAAGTGTGGATTTTTTTGAATTGAAGGGGGAAAATTGAGGGAATTTGGGGGAATTTCAGGAATTTTTTTGGAATTCTGAGAGATTTGAGGGAATTTTAGGGGGGGGAATATGAGGAATTTAGAGGAATTTTGGAGGATTCCTGGGAAATTCAGAGGGGAAATAATTGGAATTTTTGGGGGGAGAATAAGGAATATTGTGGATGGGTGTGGGGGGGGAAATTTGTGGGAATTCCATGAGGGATTTGGGGAGGGAGAAGGGGAAAAAATTGGGAATTTTAGGGGAAAATTAGGGAAAATGTGGGGGAAAATGTGGGG
>NW_008693268.1:454-17993 GCF_000695815.1 Acanthisitta chloris | reverse complement strand
TGAGCTCACACTGCAGCTCAGGGTAAGCTTCTGAGGGGAAAGCTTAATCTGCTACACTCCTTTCTCCCTCCTAACACCCAAAAGTTTGCACTCTGAACAGGTATTATTTATGTATGTTCAGTCTTACCCAGTAAATTAACATTGTGAACTCTTTCTGGCTGTAGTTCCTTATCCATCTTGTGAGTCCAAAATATTTACACATTTCTGACACTGGAGTTATTTGCACATAAATCCCTTAGGCAGCAGGACCCTTAATGAATCTGACACCTCTTCCTCTACCTGGCTGATGTGCAGTTCCTGAACAATCTCTGGCTTTCTCCTGACAGCACAGCTAGAATTCTTAGCTTGTTCTGTTTTTAGTGGAAAGCAGCAGGTACAAGCCTAGACACTGACAACTGAATATTCATTGCAATCTGGAGCCACAGAAGCATCAAGGCTCCATCTCAGCCTCACAACTGTGTACACCAAGTCATAACTCAGTCACACACTGATCCTGTCATCCATTTCAGGCAGAAAAAAGCACATTTCAAATGGTTTCTCCTAGCTACAGCACCTTAACTTCCACAGCTCTCCTCTGCTTTTGGGAACTAGCACACATGGCTGTGATATTTTATTATTGGTTTTTTCCAGAATAGTGTAAATACACATAAAATCCCTGGGATTCTAGTTCCTGTGCACCATCAAACTGCTTCACTCCTTGTTTGTAAATCACAGGTTATGAGGATGAGGTCTTGCCAGCTTTGGGAACAGAGCACTGCACTCCCTCCCTCTCCCTCATCTGCCTCAGCAGGTATCAATACAGTGTTGCTTTATGATATTGCCAGGAAATTTAAATTAAGTAGGAGCTTTCTTAGTTCCAAAAAAGACATTCAAGTCATCAGCAAGAAGCAAATTCAACAACTGTCCAATGCTATACATCAGCTAACAGAGCAAGGTGCTTCCCATTCCCAGCCTGTATCCCAACCAGTGGGTTGGCTTTACTGGTGTAGAGCTTAAGGGAAGCACACAGTGCTGAGTGTGATTTGTGGGCATGTTCCCATGCAGCTCCTACCTTGCTGGGAAACTGCTGTATGATCTGTGGTGTGTAGGTCACCTCAGAGGCCTTCTTGTGCAGAGACACCACCACGAACAGCTCGAACAGCCTCTGCTCCTGGAGCTCTATCAGGTCCCTCTCCAGAGTCTGGTAGTGTGGGTTCCTCTTGGATGCTGCCTGCACCTGCCGTGGGCACCTCTGGCGACCTGAGCAAGGAACAAACCCCAAACCAGCCTGTCATGGAAGAGATCTCATCACCAACTTCAGAGGGGGAAAAAGAGATGTGTGTGTTTGCCTGACATCCCTGCTGCTCTCCATGGGATGTGGGACTCCTGCATCAGCTCCTTAAGCACAGAGCTGCTCCTCTCGCAGGTAACAAGTGACAGGAGGAGAGGGAATGACCTCAGGTTCCACCAGGGGAGGTTTAGATTGCATATAAGGAAGAAAATCTTTGCAGAAAGGGTTGTAAAGCACTGAGCAGTTGCCCAGGGCAGTATGGAGTCACCATTCCTGAGAGTGTTCAGAAAAACATAAAGATGTGACACTTGGGGACATGGTTAGTGGTGAACATGGTGGTGGTGTTGGGTTGATGGTTTGACTTGATGATCTTGAAGGTCTTTTCCAACCTCAACAAGTCCATGATTCTGTGACTCAGACAGGGAGTTTTAGCCTTGCAGCAGCTCTGCAAATCCCTCCTGACTGATACCTGCATTCTCCTGCTGCTCTGATGTTCTGTCACACATCTCAGAGTGACACACGAGTCACCATTCCTGAGAGTGTTCAGAAAAACATAAAGATGTGACACTTGGGGACATGGTTAGTGGTGAACATGGTGGTGGTGTTGGGTTGATGGTTGGACTTGATGATCTTAAAGGTCTTTTCCAACCTTAACAAGTCCATGATTCTATGACTCAGACAGGGAGTTTTGGCCTTGCAGCAGCTCTGCAAATCCCTCCTGACTGATACCTGCATTCTCCTGCTGCTCTGATGTCCTGTCACACATCTCAGAGCAACACAGCATGGTACTGTGAGGGAAGCCCAGCTGGGAGGAGAAGCCCAGCTCCACCAGTTCAGTACCTGCCAGGCCTTGGGCAGCCACTCTAAAGCAGCACAGGCATTCAGGAGAGGCAGAGCCTGTTTCCTGGCCAAGAAACCTCCAGGCTGGGACGTCCTGACAGGCAGTACAGACTCACAAGCACAGGCACAGCACTCTTGACGTCAGGAATTCCTGTGGCCCAGGCACCGTGACACATTCTAGACAATTTCAAACAGCTCTTACACCAGGCAGTGACTCAACCACTTTATTTCTGCAGAGACTCTCCATTACTCTCCTTAACACAAAAATGTGGAAGTTCACTATTCATTCCAAGCTAAGGCCTTTGGTATGTTTTCCACCAATTAAATGAATCACCTAAAACAAGTGATAGAATCCTGGAATGGTTTGGGTTGGAAAAACCTTAAATAACATCTCATCCCACACTCTGCCACAGGCAGGGACAACTTCCACCAGCCCAGGCTGCTCTAAGCCCCATCCAACCTGGCCTGGAACACTCCCAGGGATGGAGCAGCCACAGCTGCTCTAGGCAACCTGTGCCAGGATCTTCTCACACCAGCTGAAACCAAGTAGGTGTTTCAAAGTCTGTAGTTTGGGTCTATAATGTTTTCCACCAATTAAATGAATCACCAGCTGAAACCAAGTAGATGTTTCAAAGTCTGTAGTTCTATGATCAAACTCAGGACATCAGAACCAGAAAAATACCTGAGTGATTTCTCCCCAGAGGAAAGGGCATTTCACAGCATTATACAAATAAAACAGAACCAATGGAAGGAACTAGGGGGGAAAACATCAAGTATTAGTACCAAAGGTAATCAGGAACAATCTCCCAATGGAAGGAACTAGGGGGGAAAACATCTAGTACCAAAGGTGATCAGGAACAATCTCCTACTGTGACTCTACCAACCCAAACATGAATCTGCTCCTGGGGACTGATGGATTCATGGCATTAAACCTCAAGGGCTCAGGAGAAGTGGCAGAAACAGAGATTGGTTTGTCACAGCAACCTCTCAGCCTTGGCCATGCTGCCTCTTGGAGCTTCCCTTTCTCTGCCTCAGCAGAAGCCACAACTAGTCAGTGTGCTCATCCCATCAGAGCCTTAGCCAAGTGTGCAGTGCTGTGGGGACAGGACCAGCCCCTGTGATTCACTCACTTTTTGGCTGATTTTCCGTATCGCTCTCATTCCCACTGGTTTCACCTGAAACACACATAGTTTTCACTTATTAGCCATGCAGAAGGAAGATGGGCAACACCCAAAGTTGGGAAAGAGACAGAACCTATCCTGCTCAAAGCATCAGCAAAGGGCAGCTGGTGCTGGCAGATGTGTTACAACAGGAAAGTCAAAAAGCAGAGTTGATAGCAAGTCACTCTTGCCAGTAAACAACCTGTAGATGAGCTGAACACAGGCAAAGAACAGAAACCAGGTGGTATTTGATGCTGCTATAGAACTTTGCAGAGTTGCTGAATGGAATACACTACAAATAAAGACCATACTATGGCTGCAAAATCAGAACAAGACAACAGTATCACTTTAGAGGCACAAAAACAATGAGTGGAGTAGTCAGAGGTAGTTCTCGTGCCAAGTGGTTTTCTGAGGAATTTTTGGCATTACTCTGCATTTTTGACAAAGCATTTTTAACCAGCAGCACAACTCCTCAGGCTCATATCAGGGCAGAATTTCCACTTGTGACAGCATTAAACTTGGGTTAGCCAAGTGTTCCCAATCCCAATGGTGCTGAAAGCTCAATTCCAGCTGCAGGATATGACTTTTGAGTCAGCTCAGCATGAGCTACATGAGGTGGTGGTGCCAGGCCAGTGTCACTCAAGAGGTTTTTAGCACAGATAATGGTGCTGGAGACCCCAATACCTTTCACTGGAGTCACTTCTTTCCCAGCAGGACTGAGCAGCTTCACCTTCTTCTTCCCACGCTTGGAATCAAAGATCTCCTGTATTTTCAGTACCAGCTGAAATCCAAAGCAGAAGCAGAGGTTAATGTGGGGGTCCAGAAGAGGGTCCAGGTGACAAGGGGACAACAGCCTAAGAGCCATCATCCAGGACCACAGCATTTGGGACCCTGGCTCAGTACTGATGCCAGATCCAGTGAGCTGGGCCAGAAGGTCTCCATTTCCTATTAGAAGCCAACTCAAAGGCACTTGCAAGAACATCTGGCAAACCCTCCATCACAAAGGACTCAGAATTCTGCATGCTCTGCAGTATTCCACCACTTTCCAAGCCCAGAAAGAGCAGAGCTCTCTCAGTGTAGCTTGGGGTTGGGTTTTGGGTTGTTTTTTAAGTTTGCTGCTGTAGCTGGATCTCAGACAGCTCAAGTTTCCCAAAGCACAAGTCAGACACAGCATGAGGCTGCTCCAAGCACAGTCCTTGTTCCAAGGTTGGCTTGCTGAAATGAAAGGATTATGTACTTGAAGCATCCTGGGCTAGTGGAAGGTGTCCCTGCCCATGGCAGGAGGTGGAACAAGATGAGCTTTAAGGTCTCTCCCAACCCAAACCATTCCAGGATTCCCTAATTTTACATAGGTGAGGAAAGGGTGGCACAGAACAATGGGTCTGTGCTGCAGGAACTCCACAGACCTGATCCACAGGAAGAAAAAAGCTGGAAAAATGCACAGCCCAATGCAGACTAAGCTAGAGACATGAAAGAAGGGGCAGCAGTCGATGCTGTTAACTTCCCTTCCCTGGTCACAACAGCCTTGAAAGCAAAGCCCTGATGCTTTTTGTCACCCTGTCACAGGCTGCTCTGGACCTCCCCTCTCCTGCAGGTATGCAGTGTGTCCAGGGCTCCCTGGCTCCTCACATCAAAGGTGCCTGTCACTCCTGTGAGGAAGGATTGATGCCAAACACAGGGAGCAGGTCAAGTTCATTCTTGTCTCAAGTTCAGAATGCATTACAGTGAAGGCAGCAGGGTGGGGCCTAGCTGTTTGTCATCACAAATACTGCATAAAAAGAAATATATTCACCAGAACCTGTTTGTCAGCTCAAGCCTTTATCCCCAACGCAGCAAACCAAGCTTAGGCTCTTCTTTTCCAATAGATTTCTCCTCATTTTCTCCCTTACCCAATCCTCCTAGCACGAGGAGGCTGCAAGGAACAAACAGCTCACAGCAGAAAGCAGTGCTCCTCCAAAATCTGCCTTCTTTCCCCTTTCATCCAGCCTTACCTGGAGGATTTCCATCTCTGTCCTGATTTTTGTGCAGCTGAGTCACCAGTGCAAGGCCTTGGGTGTGTTTAAGGCAACTATGTGTTTATTAAGCTAAAAGTAAGTCTTTTCTTTTTAGACTCCAGTCCTTTTCTCAGTCTCTCGAGCAATCTTGGCTCAATTCCTCGTGAGCAAAGAGAGTAAAGTGCTCTCCCTGCATGTAAATTGTTACCAGATTTTTGGAATAGGTTTGCTTTAGGAGAATGTTTTATTTTCCCCTCTCCAAATAAAAGATACTTCTCCATCACAGCATTTTTATAATCTTGCCACCCCCTTCCTGACCTTCCAGACGTACAGTTTGTTTGAAAACACAGACAGAAGAGTTATTTGATACTTTAAAGTACTTTAAAGGTTTGAAAAGTCCAACTCTACCTCAGTCTTGTGTAATCTGAGCAAACACACAATTTTCACAAGAAATAAAGACCTGCAGAAGTTAAATGATTTTACCATGGCAAAAGTCACTGCCACTACCACGACTGGAACTCGAGTCCCATGCACAAAGTGTCACCCCAGTGCAGCTGCAGCTCCTCCTCCAGAGCACAGGCTGCTTTGGATCACTGAGGGACGTGAGCTGGTAAGCAACAGTAGGATCTACAAAGATTCCCAAGGCATCAGATGAGAATGACAGAGTCCCCTAAGAGAAGGTGGATTAAAAGCCTTTCTCACTCCTCTGGCCTCAAGCAGCATATCTGTCCTTGCAGCCAGGCAGGAGGGAAAGGTCAGAGGGGACAACTGTATGAAGGCTTTGTGAAATGCACTTATCCCTACGAGCTGCTCTTCACTTTTAGACCATGAAACAGCCTCAAGGGTATGTTCCTGATGCCAAGTCAAGAACTCCAAGTCAACACGCCAAGTAACCAAGGGCCCAGTCAGCTGCTCACAGACATCCAACAACTCAGGGCCTGCAGTGAGAACTTAAGGGTCACAGAATGGTAGAATTTCAGGGCTGGAATGGACCTGACAGATCATCCAGTCCCAACCCCTGCCCTGGGCAGGGACAGCTCCTCACTAGATCAGGTTGCTCAAGGCTCATCCAGCCTGGCCTTGAACACCACCAGGGTTGGGGCAGCCACAGCCTCCCTGGGCAACCTGTGCCAGTGTCTCACCACCCTTAGAGTAAAAATCTTTTTCTTCATATCCAACCTAGACTTTCCCTCCTTCAGTTTGAGAACTCCTCAGGAGCAGGGGATGTGTACACACGATGGTTCAGAGTTGCCCCTCTAGCTCAGAGAGCACAAACCCAGCATGATTCCAGTCCATGGAAGCACTGGGAATGAGGCTTAAATGGCAAAGCAGGAGGAAGAACTCATATTCACCCATAGCCCTGATCTCCAGGTCAACACAGAGCACTCCATTTGCTGATTCTTGGCCAACAAATCCACCACTGTGCCAGCCAGAGCTGGCATTCTGCTTGATCCCCAAACACCTGCCCTGTAGTTGGAGGGGGAATGTTTCAAGCAGGTCACTTGCTCACACACACAGCAGTGCCAACCAGCATTCACCTGCCAGGCACACAATGTGTGACCACTTGCAGAGCACTTACAAAGCAGCATGAGGTTGAAATGCCAGGCAAGAAGTCAAGTTTCACAGTTAAATCTCACCCAGGGCAAGTTCTTTCTCCTGCTAGCAGCCTCCACAGCTCGGAACAGCTTCCACTCAGACAGTGTGACAGGCAGAGAGGTGTCCTTCACCATCTTCCCTTGGAAACTTGTCTGGAAGGGCTTTAGCTCAAGAGTCTTGCGACTGAGGAAGGGAGGTTTTGGAGGAGGCTAGAAAACAGAATCAGAAGAGATGATTGAGCATGAGATCCAGCTTTGGTCCAAGGTCAGAGTCAAAGGAGTTGCATTAAGGCTAGAAAACAGAATCAGAAGAGATGGTTGAGCATGAGATCCAGCTTTGGTCCACGGTCAGAGTCAAAGGAGTTGCATTGCAGATGGTAAATTTGCTCTACTAAGCTCTCCATCCCAACCCACCCACTCAAGCCTCTCATCAACACTCTCTTGCTCCTATTCTTTTGTTTCTTAGTAGCTTAATCAACTGTCCCTGCCATGGCTGTTCAGTATGTACATTATGTATCACTCACACTGATAACATACAATAAAACATAAGGACACCCAGTGACTTGCAGTGGGGAATGTGGGGCTAGGGGAGACCACAAACTAGGGCCCTGGTGAGGATGACCTGACCATTCAATCCCCTCACCCTACCTTGGGAGCTCTGCTGATGCTCCGGGCTGGGGGCAGCTTCCAGACAGATGGGACCTTCCACAGGGGTAAGGGCAGTGCTCTGATGTCTTCATAAGGGTTCTCCTTTGCAGGACCTGGAAAAAGCATTGGATGGGGATTAATGAAAGGAGGCAAAGCCCTGAATTCCTGTAAGGGATCTAAGTGGGGAGAGCATGCAGTTGTCTGCCAAGCCATAACAGGGTCTGAGAGATCAGTTTGAAGGTGTGTTCCCACCACTTAAAAGATCCTTCTAACTCACTGCCATCGACTTGGCAAACTGCACACAGACTCAGCAGAACACAACACTTCTACCCCTGCAGGGAAAGCAGCTCTATTGCAAAGCAGCTAATTTGGCAGTGTTCACACTGATCTCTGTGCAGCACTGAGCAAAGCATTTGAAGAGCTAATAAAATTTAGCACAGGCCAACTCAAGTGACCTTCCATGGCAACTCAAATCAGGTGTTCACGTGCAGATAGTTACTAACACCAACAAAGAACCCCAGATGGGGAAAACATCTTAAAAATCACAGAGCTGGAAAAGGCCTTAACGCATTCTCATCTTCATTCCTCCCTCCCCAGCACATCTGCAGCCCTTAAACACAGTGAGGGCATCCCCCAGAAGCACAGGCACATACAGATAATGTCCTCGTAGATGTTGTCCTCTGACTGTGTGTAGGTGAGCCTGGATCCTGCAGTGCCATTTGTCTCCTCTCGAAGCCTGTGGGAGCTGTTGGTTGCCATCCGGTTGCGGAAGCCCTGGATGTCCTCAAACTCAAAAGATTTCCTAGAGGAAAACCAATGTAACTTCTTCTAAAGGCAACTGTCTATACCAGTGACTTGCTGTCTCCAGTCCACACACAGTATGGTCCTCCCTGGACTCTGATTTCCAGGTGCTCAGGTTTAACCCCAGGCAGCAGCTCAGCCCACAGAGCCACATGCTCACTCCCACCCCATGGGATGGGGGAGAGAATCAGAGGGTAACAGTGAGGAACACATGGGTCAAGATAAAGACAGTTTAATAGGGAAAGCAAAAGCTGCACAGGCAAGCAAAGCAAAAAGAGGGAATACCCTTGGCAGGCAGGTGTTCAGCCATCTCCAGGAGATCAGGGCTCCATCATGACTTGGGAAGACAAACACCCTAACTCCAAATGTCCTCCCCTTCCTCCTTCTTCCCCCAATTGTTATTGCTGAGCACAACATCACATGGTCTGGAAGATCCCCTGGGTCAGTTGAGGTGAGCTGTCCCTGCTGTGTCCCAGCTCCAGGCTGTGTAAGCACTGCTCAGCAGTAACTGACACACTGCTCTCTTATCAATATTTTCATCACAAACCCAAAACACAGTACCACACAAGCTACTATGGAAGAAAATTAACTCTATCCCAGCCAAAACCAGCACACCAAGTGAGTCCTACTCACTTACTGTGGGAGATTTTTTAAGTTAAAAATGAAGTTGGAGGCTCCATGGCCAAGCACACTCCAAACAAGTACAATGAGTCCCATCCTGTCAGAGACAAGAACCCAAAACACCTCGGGCAGACTTGCAGCAGAGCTCAGAATCAGGTCACTGGTTTCTACTGGACCTCTCCTGCTTGTGCTCAGGGTGTTCATGCATTTGGGAGTTGGCATTTCCATACACTTGGCTGCTATTTCAAAATCATGGCACAGAGGTCACAGAGGAGCTGGCAGGGATTTAGCACATCATCACAGAATTTGGGTTGTTGCTGTGTGCTTTGCCATGGTGAAAGGTTTCAAGAGCCCTGGTCATGTCTCTGCTGATCATGTGCACACTACTCTAGCACAGTGCCCCAGGCAGCTCACTTGTAAACACAACTAGCCTCAAGCTACCTCAAAGTTTTTTTACATATGGGAAAGAGGGAAAAACAGCCAAACCTACTGCACCCACAGCCTCCAGCTTTAAGCAACAAGAGAATCCTTCATTCCCAGGAAAGCCACTCAGCAGCCATGGTGCCCCTAGAGAAAGTTCCTCTGCCATCCACAGATAGCAGCTCAGGGCAAGCAGCAGGCAGGAAGCAAGCAGGTCTCTCCCTGGGGCCAGCATATCGTCACTCCACTCAGTCTGGAGCTCGTTTGGATCTTGTAGCCTTCTTTGCCAGATTATCAGCAGCTAAAGCAGTGCACACAATGCAGGAAAGGGGATACTGTCATCCAGGAATATCCTCTCCCCATCAACAGAGGCATCATCAGTGCTACCACCTCTACAAGGATATCATGGCAAGCTCCTCAAACCCACCAAGATACTGATTTAAGGAAACACGTTTCAGACATGAGAGAGATGAATTATGTACCTCTGGGCTCTCCCTCTGATCATCCTGCTGGCTATTTTCTTCTCAGGATTGTTGGAGGATGACACCAGGTCCCTTCCACTCTGCTTTTGCAGGGGAGTTTCCCTAGTAGCACTGGCATCTCTACAGCTACCAACACCCTTTTCTGCCAGGTAGCGGAAAGTCCTACGGGGTTTGGGTGGTGGGACAGGAGCTGGCTCCTCCTCTTGCCCCTCAACCTCAGAGTAAATGTTTTTCAAGCTCCTCTCTGCCCTGCAGAGAGAGTCCACTCCTTTGATTTTCACTTCTCTTTCCGTGGAGCCAGAGCTCCCTTGCTTCCTCTGATGGTCCAAGGGAACAGGAAGGGCTTTGCCAGGCAGAAGGGGATCTGCTCTCCTCCACAGAGCTTGTGAGGTATAGAAGTTCCCTGGGGGCAGTGCCACCCCAGAGTCCAGGCAGCCTGCTTGCCCCTCTCCTTTCTGCCTGGCTTTTGAAGCTGGGCTGCACACACAGGGCTTGAGGCCACCACAGTCCCCAGTCTGCAAGCAGCTCCGTGCATCTTCCCTGAAGTCCAAACCCAGGCTCTTTGGATCTTTGGAGCCAGCCTTTCCGGCCTTCTCTGTGCATTCTGGCTTCACTTTGGGTAGAGCATTGCAGCTGGGATCATACTTTACTCCAAAGTCCTTTGGCTGCTGTTTCTCCTTGCTGGAGCAGCCTCGTGTCCTGCCCTCCCACTGGGAGATCTTTTGCTTGATGTTTCGGCAGTGGCTGCGGGACAAGGTCTGCACGGCCGAGCGGGAGAAGCTGCTGCTGTCCACCGACCCTGTGGGGTGCATGGCAGGTGCCAGTGTGCTCACACCCCCCCCATCTCCAGCCCCAGCCACGTCCTCCTGTGTCCTTCACACATCAAGCTGGAACGAGCACTCAGTGGTGTGGGAGAGCCCCTGGGGGTCAGGGCTGTCTGCTCACACGACCTGTGGGCAAAAAAAGACAAGACCCATCAGTTGCACTCCAGCCATGCACACCACCAGGAACTCCCAGCTGCTCCCTGGCAATTGCTGAAGAACATTCCTCCCCAAATCACATGCTCAGGACCAGTTTCCAGAGCTCCCCACAAAGCCTGTTTGTGCTGCACACATCTGGGAGGGCTAACGATAGGAAGTTGAGGTCTCACTGGCTTAAGAAACAAACAAAACACCACAACAGGAACAAAACACAGAGAGGGATCCCAAGGGTCCAAACTCAAGGAAACTATTTCATGGCAGAGGAACACAGCAGAGTGGCTCTGAGCCAGCCTTTCTGCTCGTACTGACCCAGCCCAAGCAGGAGAACAGTTCCTCTTGATGCTCTGCACTGCTCAGAGCACCTCAGGCAGCACTGAGCCAAACCCCTGCAGCACTGTGTCTCTGCCTGAGCTCTGCACTCAGCAGAGACACAGCAGGACACAAAACACCACACCAGTAATATAGAAGGAACCACATCTACCTCTCCAGAGAGGCAGCACAGCAGGACACTGATGCTTCACCCAGGATGAGGACAGTTGTGCTGGCTGGAGAAAAGCCTGACTGGGAGGAGTGCATCCTCCTCCCAGAAGTGTTCTCCTGCTGCACAACACAAGTAAAAACCTGTCTGATGTTCTGTTTGTCAACACCTGACCTAAATTTGCCATCAGAGAGACAGGAGGGCAGTGGTGCCCAGCCTGTGGCTTGCAGACAGGGAAGTTTTAAAAAGCAGAAGAAACTGGTAAGTTTTCATTCTCAAGAGAAAAATTACCCTGTGTTTAGATCAGCAGAGGAGAAGGAATGCTAAAGGAACCCTCTGGCTTCTCCTACCCAAGCAGAGACTGCACAAACAGGAGCTGTGCTGTTTGAGATATCCCAGTGTACAACCCAGAGGATACACCAAACATCCTCTGGAGTCCTTCAAGGAAGGAGGTGACACCACCACGGAGAACTGGGGTGTCTGCACAGACTCAGCACCTACAGGTCCAGTATGACCTCAGTACAGATATTTCAGGTGTGGAGTCTCCATCCTAGGAGCCTTTCAGCTCTACCTGAAACTCACATGGCATCCCAAATATCCTCAGATATAGTCTCCATCCTAGGAGCCTTTCAGCTCCACCTGAAACTCACAAGGCATCCCAAATATCCTCAGATAAGCCAGCACGGTTGAACACTCATCTTGGACAGAAGACACCAGCCCATAGGCTCTAACAAGCTCTGTTCCTCCCTTTCTCCAGGCAGTTACCCCATTTCAGAAGTTCCAGCCCTCCAGGTCTATTTAACAATCTCCATTTGTATTAGGAGACAAATTCTCAGCTCAGCCAGGGCTCCATGCAGCAAGCCTGGCCACGCTGCCTTCAGGAACACTCTCCTGGCACCCTGCAAAAGGCAGAACAAGAGCAGCAAGCAGTCCCCGTTCCACACTTGCACAAGAACAGAGGATCTCTGCAGGGAGCAAGCCAGACCTGCTCCAGGAGGGAACAGAGGCCACAATCAAACCAAGTCTGTGCTCAGGCTCCACCTGACAGACCCAGACAGCTCCCACTGCCACACACTAGGGATTGTCCTCCAAAGCTGCTGCTGTGACACCCACTCTGCTCTGACTCATGGAGCTCTAAGAGTGGGCAGAACCAAGGATGGGCAGCAAAACAAACTGAGAGACAGAGGAGCTTAAACCTGCCTGACAAGGGTTCGTGCCCCACGCACCAGGCTGGGTGTGGAGAGCCCCCACCACAGCAGAGACCTGCATCCTTCTGCTGGCACTGCACCTCAAATCCCAGGGCTCTGGAGCTACCCCTGGTGTTGCTGATCTGCTTGGCAGAGGCATTTGCAGTGCAACTGAAAGCACAGCACCGGCCCTGGAAGATCTCCTGGATATCATTAGTGAGAAAAGTCCTCGATGAAGGACATCTCAGGGCTCCCCAAGCAATTCAGGGATGGCTTGGGCACACATGGCACAAAGCCTCAGCTCTCTGCTGTGCTCTCACCCTCCACCAAAGCAGCACTGCTTGCTGTGGGAAGCAGCTCAGTGCTGCCTGCCTGCAGTGTGGATTCCTGCACTCTGGCATCGCTCATCACATTGTCCCAAGACAGCTGCTGGTAACTCTCCCACTCAGCAGTGAATGGGATAAACTTGGACAATCTGGGTAAGCACTGAACTGGGGATATTTGCTCCCTCATCAGCATTCCACCCTGCCCTCAACGCTTCCACAGCTCCACTGCTGCAAGACCCTCTTCCTGCAGGGCTGGGCTGCCCCAGCAGCGAGGGCCCCTGCCCTCTCCTATAAATAGACATTGTTGACAAAACATCCTGAGCCAAAGCAGAGCCATCCTTCCTCAATCCCTGTCTGCATAGCCCTGATTAGCAGACAGGAAAGCAGCTTTCCCCTTTCCTGTGCCACTGCAACTACTCTGCAGCATCAGCACTCCAGGCTGCTCCTGAGCACCTGGCCAAGAAGGAAAGGGTCAGACAGATGAGGAGAAGGGTGAAATAGCCTCCTCAGCCACTCCAGCTTCACACCAGGCTCCTTTACTGCCTGACAGATCTTCAAAACTGAATGCAGAAGTGGCACAGGAGGAGGCCCCTGAAGGACCCTGCAGTATGGAGCAAAGGGTTTATCCACTGGACTAAGCACTTCATGGACATGTGCAGCCCATGCCCACAGCAAGCCCAGACACTGCATCAACAGTTCCCTTGCTTCCCAAGAGCACAGGGAGCTTTCTTCTCTGAATACTCCAGCTGTCAGCTCCTCTGGGCTCAGATCTGCAGCCTGACAAAGCGTCTGCATGAGCATCCATGGGGGCAAATCACTGCATGGAGGAAGATGAGTCACTCTGTGCAGCTTTCCAGTTGGTCCACCCTCACTGTGCTCAAGCAGGGCAGCTCTGCTGGCTGCCAGCCCACCCCATGCCCTTCCTCCCATGACTCAAATTGGTAAGGGTGCAGCAAAAAGTGTCTGTGCTGCAGCTTCCTCAGACAGACAGACACAATTCTGCTTCCTCATACTGAACCTAAGTCAGCCTAATGCTCCTCCTGTCCATGTCTGTGCTTCCACAATGAGGCACAACAGGAGCTGAGAAATGTGGTGGAGGAGCACAGCCCTGGCCAGCACACAGGTACTGGTGAGATGTCTGCAGTGCTGCTTCTCTTCTGCTCACTGCTGAATGCCCAGAGTCCAAGCAGTGCACCAAGCAATTACTTGACTCCAGCAGCCAGAGCTACACAGACCCATATAGCATCACTGAATGGTTTGGGTTGGAAGAAACCTTGAAGCTCATCTTGTTCCACCTCCTGTCATGGGCAGGGACACCTTCCACTAGACCAGGTTGCTCAGAGCCACATCCAGCCTGGCCTTGAACATAGGCAGGAACAGGATCCACACTGAATTTCTTCCCTCTCCTTCACCATAAACCTACCACGTTAAAGTTACTCCTCTGGCCAGTGAAGCTCCACACAGCAGGAGGAGTATCACTCAGAAGGTGAAGCAATAAGCTTCACTCACCTGAGCAGCTGTGCAGTTCCCAGTGCACAGCAAAGGTCTTTCCAAGGCACAGCACTGACCTCAGAACTACCAGATATAACCAACACATGGCTCCTGGCTCTTCTCAAACACAGATAGCAGAGCACAAGCTCAAAGCACCTGATGTTCTCCCCTGCTCAGTGCTGCTCTGCCAGCCCTGAACTGTCTCTTCCAAAATAGCCATCCCAGGAGGAGAGGAATGCAGCTCCTCACCTGCCCAGGCTTGCAAGGCAGTTGCTGCTATCAGAATAAGGCACTTAATATCAGCTCATCACATGAGTCTGGGCAAAGGGAAAGATTGATCTTTGGTGAAGAAAAAGCAGACTGGAGCGGTGTGATCCAAGCTAAGTCCCTCCCAAATGCAGCCTAGGACAGCTCAGGGACACAGAACTGGCAGAGACCACCTGGGTCAGGCAGTTAGCACTCTTATCAGGCACTGCACACATCACTCCTATCACAAACTAACCAGACTTGTGACTGTATCTCTCCTGACCTCTCCTTCCAAATTCCTTCCCTCAGTGGCTCTAGTGTGCTTCCCTGTATGTCCAGAGAAGCCACATTAATCATCCCTACTGCATTAGGATCTAGTTGAGAATACTGAATTGTTTCACTGAAAGCAGTAGTTTGGGTAAAATGAAACAATGCCTAGACAAAACATCACACATTTCTCCCACAGAGCTGTTTGAAGAAAGCTTCCATATCTCTATCCAAAGCAGAAGGAGGCACACTCACAGCACATGACAGGTAGTCCTGACTCTTTTTTCCAGCCCTGAATGCCAGAAAGCACACCACACATTTTCCATGCAAAGCCTCCAGACAATTCCGTTTCCTGAAACCACGTTCTCAAGCAGGGAATGCTGCCAGTGCTGTTCAAGAACAAAATACTGCCTAGTGCTGAGGTCAAGCCCACCCACCAGAGATGCTGCTGGTACCCACAGCCCCCCTGAGCACACCACACCAGCAGCTGAACAGAGGCACTGACAGAGCACCTTACCTTGTCCTGCTCCACCAGCACAGGGACACACAAACCACAGACTCGGCAAGCCCGTGCAGCTCTGAGGCAATCCCACTCCTTTTATGAGAGCTGTGCAGTCCTAAACCACCCAACAGATCTCCTTGTCACCAAGCCTCCTGTGGTAATAGCCAGCTAAAAGAATTTCTGGTCTTCTGAAGTCTAGGAAAGCTGCCAGCTCAGTCCTGCAGGGATAAGGGTACAGCCAGCACTGCAGCAAGCATCCCTCCCAGAGCTCTCAGCTACTCCTGCTCTGCTCAGCTCCAGGCCAAACCTGAAGTTCCTCTGAACACCTCTGCCATGCTGATGCCTGAAAGACAAGGGCAGTACCAAACAAGCAGATTTTATATCAAAATAAGTAACACTTCAGGAATGCAGTGTGCTTAGTCATTTCCATCTCGATACAAAGCAACTCTAACCACGAGTTCCTAACTCATTCCGTGCTGCTGCATGTTGTGCTGAGCAACGGAGTTCCACCTCATTAGACCCATGGCCACAGCCCCTGGATGCAGAAAATGTGATGCTAATCCAAGTTACACAGCAAAAGGTTAAATCTGACCTCTGCCATGGGTTCTACAACTTTTATCCTGACTGTCTTTTTTTCTAAAGGGATGAAATCCAACTTCTGGAAAGTAAGTTTTTATTCAAGCTAAAAAAACCCCAAACCAGAACATTTTATACAATGTAAGCCCTGAAGGCTTTTATGCCAGAGGGCACAAAGACAGAGCCCACAATGCACTATTTTTAAGGTCGTGGGTTTTTAACCTGACTCAGAGTGTCTGAACACTCAGGGTAGCAATGCTGACAGCAGTTGACTCAGTCCCTACACCACGGGCTGGCTGCCTGCCCCAGGAATGCACCAAGACCCAAGGTGAGGACAGTTAAAAATCAAACAGGAGTTATCCTGGAGCCTTTCCTTGGTGCCACCACCAGAAGTGAGATTCCAGCTTCCTCCAGAGGTGAGAGCACCATAAAGCCATGAGCAGCTCTGTGGTCCACAAAGCCCACGTGGCTTTCCATGGGCCACCCCAGACAGGCTGTGTGGGGCCACAACCAGCCACTCACTGCTTTGGGAAAGTCTCAGCAGCACTGAGGCAGCTGCCCAAGGAGGGACACAGTGTGCAGACCAAGGTAGCACCAGAAAACCACTCAGACATCATCCAGGTAACATGTTCCAGAGCTGCAGAGAGTGAGTCACATCCACACTGGAAGACAGATAAGAATTTCACCAAGCAGCAGTGGATACTCAGCACACCAGGTCAGATCCTCAAGACAGCAGAAACCACAACCATCACTGACCAAATACATATTTCCAGGGGCTGTTTTTCCTGCAGCTGCTTTTCTACTTTTCTTCCATCATTAGGGCTACTGCAAATTCCAGCTGCCAAGAGGAATTGGTCCCACCACTGCCTGGGCTCTGTGAGAGTCCTGTCACTCAGGTTCCTGCTCAGACAGGCTGTGTCCAGCCACGGTAACTGGAACAGAGGGTCTGGTCCACACAGTGAACTGGGAAAGGCAGGAGGAGACTGGTCCAATGTGTCAGCCTACACCCCATGCCCAAGGACCTCTGTAGCCACTCAGGCTTGAGTGAAACAAAGCACAAATATCTAGTGCAGCCTCAAATATCATAACCTAGTAATACATCATTTGTCCTAAAGAAACTCTGTACTGAATCACAGAGTGGTTGAGGTGGGAGAGATCCTCTGGAGGTCACCTTGTCCAGCCCCCCACTCAAGCAGGGGAACCTAAAGCAGCTGGACAGCTTTTGGCTATCCTGGAGGAGGAAGAGTCTGCAGCATCCCTGGGTAGCCTGTGCCACACTCCATCACCTGCACAGCGAGAAGTGTTTCCCGATGCTCAGAGAGAACCTCCCATGTGTCAGGCTGTGCCCATCACTGGGTGTCACTGGTTGTGTCCTCCCAGCACCAAACCCCCCGGGCTGCCCTTCCCCAGGCCGAGGGGCTGCGGTGACACAGGGGCTGCGTGTCCTGCAGGACAGAGGGGGCAGGAGCTGGCACCTGCTTCCCCCCACTCGATCTGCCCTGCCCACGGCGATGAGGCTCTACCCACCTCTCCCTGCCTGCCCGGGGCACGGGGACCCTCGGGACAGGGACACAGAGACCCTCGGGACAAGGACACGGAGACTCTCGGGACAGAGACTCGGGAACCTCTCGGGACAGGGACACAGAGACCCTCGG
>NW_008693268.1:0-368 GCF_000695815.1 Acanthisitta chloris | reverse complement strand
AACCTTACTGCAATAGTGTAGATGAGAACACTCGGGACAGGGATAGAGACTCGGGGACCCCTCGGGACAGGGACACAGAGACCCTCGGGACAAGGACACGGAGACTCTCGGGACAGAGACTCGGGAACCTCTCGGGACAGGGACACAGAGACCCTCGGGACAAGGACACGGAGACTCTCGGGACAGAGACTCGGGAACCTCTCGGGACAGGGACACAGAGACCCTCGGGACAAGGACACGGAGACTCTCGGGACAGAGACTCGGGAACCTCTCGGGACAGGGACACAGAGACCCTCGGAGCCGGGACACGGGACCCCTCGGGACAGAGACTCGGGAAACCCTCGGGACAGGGACACGGGACCCCTCGG
>NW_008693267.1:4565-6050 GCF_000695815.1 Acanthisitta chloris | reverse complement strand
CTCCCCTGCACCCACCCTGGTTTTGAATTTGATTCATTTGTGTAAATAAAGTTGTTTTTGTTCAGTATTAAGCATATTTTCAGCCCAATTCAGTCTCGGGTGTAGGCAGTCCGTCCCAGCTGGGGCAGCTAGATGCCAAGGGAACAGCTGGATGGGCACGGTGTGCTGCCGCCGGCCCTGGAACCTCCAGTGAGTAGTGCTGTGGGTGTCACCCTGAGCAGGGGCCGCAGTGCCTCGGGGGTACCCGGGGGAGGGCGGTGAGTGAGCACCAGGCCGGGCCCGTGTCCTCAGTGTGATAAATGACTGAGTCCCCAAACAGGATTGCAGTCAAAATTTACAATTTATTATGTGAATTTCAGCAAGCAAACAGCACTGACTGCACAAGGAGTCTCTGCTCTACCAACAGGCACTTTACAGCTCCTGGTTTCGGTTTATAAACTTGTTAATACATATTCATGACTGTCCTGAGAAGAGGGAGGTCTTTGTCAGGGCATGCTCACTTTGCCTCCTTGAGTCTTCTCGAACTTTTTATCTCTTCTCCCAGGGCAGCTCGTGAGTAAACACCTAAAAGCGTCTGCCTAAATTTAACCCCTTCTCCCCTGGCAGACTTAGCCAGAAATCAATTCCTGTCTAGATCAAACCCCAAAAAGTTCCTCCAGGAACAACACAGCTTGACAAAACATGGGAAATGCTAAGCAAACAAACTGTTCTTAACAAACAATCTATGTTATTCAGCCTAGCTCATTAGTTCCAAATAAGGATCTTTGCCCCCGGCGAGCACACCCTCCCCTGCAGCCGCCGGGCACAGCTCTCACTCTCTCTCCCTGTGCCACCGCGGGGGGTGAGGCCGGGGCAGAGCACAAGGCTCTGCCCTCACCAGTCTCTAGGCCCTCTCTGCTTTTAATGCTTGACCATGTGCCATAGCAGCTTCCAATATAAGATAAGCAGTATCACAAATAATATAAGGCTTATATTAACAAAACAATATTGAGGTAGATATATATATAGATTCTTACATTGCTCCATATTGACACGAATCAGGGGACCACATTTGACAGCAGTGAGGCTGGAGGGGAGCAGTCCGGCCGTGAGCAGAGTGGTTTTGCGGTCTGGGGGCTTGGCTGGACTGGGCTCGGAGGGAAAAGGCTGACAGAGAGTTGTTGAAGGATTCGAAAAGATGGAGAGGGAAAGCATTGGGCAGGATACCCACGGGACAGGCTCTGGGTGCCTCCCTGTCTGACCAGAGCTCCCTAGAGCCTCCCCCATGCTCACCCCAGTGCTGAAACCTGTCCAGTGTCCCCAGGCCGCCTCCACCCCTGCCCTGACAGTGGCAGAGTGTCCCTCGGATTCTCTCGGCAGCAGCGCAGGGAAGGAGCGGCGTGGCCCGCAGCCCCCCCAGGAGGGCTCCGGTCAGGGCACTCCACTGCCACAGCGGCCCCCGCTGCCTCTGTCCCTCTGCCAGAGCCCGCGCAGGTCTTCCCCGGG
>NW_008693267.1:0-4537 GCF_000695815.1 Acanthisitta chloris | reverse complement strand
TGCCGATGGCTGCACCCGCCTCGGGCATCTGTGCGTCATCTGTGCCCAGCCTTGCTCCCCCGGGGCATGGGGCTGAAGCTGGAGAGGTCAGAGAAAGGCAGAGGACGATTTGCAGGCCAACCGGCCACACCTGCCTCTGGCAGGTGCCTGTCTCTCCGGGTGAGGAAGGATCCATCCCTCTGTGTGACCTGCAGCAGGCCAAGCCACCTGCAAACACCTCTGGGCCTGGGTGTTTCAACACCAGTTAAAGAAAATTTTGACACTAGGCTAGATTTATTGGCACAGATCAATCACAGTATCTGATAGCTTGAGCTGGTGCCTCTAAAGAACATCCTAAGCAAAAAAATGTTGCCACAACGCTCCTCCCCAGGCTGCCAGTGATGTCACAGGGGGACCTACATCACTCTCTAGTGACAACTGGGGCTGCTGGAGGCTGTTCTGGGGGATCAGGGATACGCTGGGCAGGAGCTCATCAGAGAGGAATTTGGGGAGCAGGATGGAGGAGTGCTGCACCATCAATATCAGCGGGAAGCAGAGCACCTTGTTCCCCACACTCCTGCAGCTCTCCACCAAGGGTGAGAGCTTTGGGGGCCCCCTAAGGGCTGAGGAGAGAGCTGAATTGGGCTGGGGCTGCCTCAATGATCCCATGGACATGATGTGTTTCCCATCTGGGTCCAGCATCTCCTGGGAGCTAAGACCACTTGGGTTTCTGGTTCTGGGATAAGTGGGAGATCTGACAGCTCCCACTAGGCTCTCAAGAGCCAGCTGGGAATCAGCCCTTTCCTTTGAACAAGTCTCCTTTGGGAGACCCTCTAGTTCTTCCCATGGGATCCTCTCCCTCCACCAGGCTGGGTTTTGGGGTACCATCTCATTTTGGGGGTCAGATGATCACAGCTCTGGTTCTGAGCCCTTCTCATGTCTCCAGTTCCATCCCAGCCCTGCTTGGGGAGCAGAGGGAGGCAGAACCTGGAGCACAGCCCAGTCTGGGCTCTTCGTCAGCCCCATCTGTCACTCCCTGGAGCTCCCCAAGATGCCACAAGCAGAACCTGACGCTTCTTTTTGGTACTTTCCAGAGGTGGTGGCCATCTGGGACGTGGTATCTGCATATATCCTGGGACAGATGAAGCTGAACAAGGTAGGCTGACATCTTGATCTCCCATGGTCTCTCAGCCCTGAGCATCATGGCACCACCCTGAGAGAAACCACTGTGCCCTGAGCTACCACTTGGTCACTCAGAAGTGGAGAGATCCAGCAGAGAGATGCAGGATCATGATGGGTCTATGGCAAGGATCATCCCTGGGAAGCATTCCCTGGGTTGGAATTGTCTGGAATCTTTTTCAGCCAAGGAACTTTGGCGAATATCTTGAACAGGGGAAGTGAGAAAATGGATTTTTCCCAAAGTTTTCACATTTCCTATCTCTATTCACTCAGACACTTTGTCTTCTTCCTGGGCAGGGTGTTCTGGTCCCAGGACTCGGGACCTTTGCTGTGATCCACAAGCAAGTTGATGGCACAGAGAAGGTGTACATCGTCCGAACACCAGTGTTTCAGCTGGACATGGATGCGTCCTGCCTGGGGAAGCTGGGGTACCCCACAGTGGTGATCCCTGGTGAGAAGGGATCCTGCTCCACATTTCAGGGTGGTCTGTGTGTGTGTGTCCTTTGCTCTTTGAGAGAGGGAGGGAATTGCCTCCAAAGCTGGGAAATAGCTTGAGCTCCCCCAAAACAAACCCCTCTTTCTCTCTGGTAATTTGCCGTGATCCTCACATGGAAATGTGCTGCTCTTCCTCCTCCTCGCAGGTGACTCCAAGATCACACCGCTGGGCTACTGGTGTCTGTCACAGACCACATCCCTCCCTCCAGATGTGGTGAGGGGCTGTGTGGAGGAGACCATCCTCCTGTACTCCTTCCAGCTGAGGGACAGGCAGCACCTTGCCTTCGCCTTCAGGGACATTGGCATCCTGTCCTGCCAGGACAACGTCCTGTGCATGCAGTTCCACCAGAGCTGCATCGCAGCGCTGGAGAGCCAGGACACTTGGGTGGCTCTGCTGCTCACGGTGAGCTGGAGTTTGGGGACATTGAGGAGCTGGAGAGTGTCCAGAGAAGGGCAACAGAGCTGGGGAAGGGGCTGGAGCACAAGGAGTAGCTGAGGGAGCTGAGAGGCCTCAGTCTGGAGAAAAGGAGGCTCAGGGCAACCTTCTACTCTCTACAACTCTCTGACAGGTGGTGCAGCCAGGTGGGTGCTCTACTCCCAGGACAAGTTGCACCAGGGGAGGTTCAAGTTGGATTTTCGGGAAAATTTCTTCATGGAAAGGGTTGTCCAGCCCTGGCACAGGCTGCCCAGGACAGGGGTGGAGTCACCATCCCTGGAGGGATTTAAGAGACATGTGGATGTGACACCTGTGGACATGATTTAGTGGTGGCCTTGGTTGGACTTGATGGTCTCTGAGGGCTCTTTCAACCTTAATGATTGTGTGATTCCATGATCCTAATGTCCACAGAGGAGATTTGGGAAGAGGGGTTTGGAGAGGTGGTTTTTATAGGAGCAGGGGACAGGTCTGCTTCTTCCATGGAAATCCCCTGATGGCTGTGTCACTCTGCAGAGGCTGTGGGTGCCACATGCTGGTGTCACTGATGGAGCCACCACCGTTCAGGGGATGCAGGAGGCTGCACCTGCCCACATGTTCCCCAGGTGAGTGCACTTCCTTGATGTCTTCCTTCTTCCTTTGCCTGTGTCTTCATTTGCTTCTGGAGTTGGCCTCCATGATCCTCATGGGTCCCTTCCAATCCAGGATGTCCTCATTCTGTAATTCCAGGTTTCAGCTTGCTGTGTCTGAGGCTTTCTCCACCCACATGAAGGTTGCAGAGAAGCACAGAGTCAGAACAGGTATGGGATGGGTCCCTGCTGCCCTGCCCCACACGGGATGATCACAGCCTGGTGATCATGCACCCTCATGAGGCTGTTCCTAAGAGCATCCTCCTTTTCCAGTGGCACAGGAAAGTCCTGCCAAGTTTTCCTTCCCTATGCTGCCAAACCAGAGGCCAGAAGAGCCAGGAATGAAGCAACCTGCCAGGTGAGACCTTCGTAGAAAGGGATGGAAGCACCTCTTGCATCCCTGAGTGATAGCCCCCCCAGACACTTGGGCTGTAGGGACTCAGGAAGGTCCATGGGAAATAACCCCTGCTCCCTGCATCTCCCCAACACCTGGGGAGCTTTGGCCCCAGAGAAAAATGGGATACCTGTCTGCCCCATGCTCGTGCTGACTCCTTCTGGTGTCTCTGCAGTGTCCTCTCCCTGTGCCCAGGCAGCTCCCCCAGGATAAGGGAGGCAGGTGAGCAGAAGTCAGCTCCTCCAGCCACACCTGACACCACACTCCTGGTCTCCAAGAATAGCCAGAAAGCAGTGCAGGTATGTGCCAGATGGGTCAGACCTGAAAGAAGCCCCTCCAAAGCTGAGCCTAACCATGCCCAAGCCCTCCAGGAGGTCTGGCAGCTGTCTGCAGAGTGGGAGCATGGGAATTCCCACTGGAGAGAGCAGAAGGTGGACTGGGCAGTGTGGGAGGACCAACCCTGGGAGGTGTCCCAGGGGTTTGGGGTGCCCTGATGATTGGGGTTGTCCTGGAGTTTTGGGGGGACTCTTAGGACTCAGGGAGATGGAGGTCCCTGGGGGGCAGTTGGGGGTCACCCAGACACAGGGCAGGGATTTGCCTGCTCATCCCCCAAGGGAGAGCTCCATAGAGCAGCAGCAGCCATCAGCCATGGTGGGGTGATGAACCCCCCAGCTCCCACCTTTCCACTTTGGGAAGTGGTTTGCCAAGAGCGTTCCCCCCTTGGCAGATATTCAGCGCTGGAGGTGCTTGGACTCCTCACCTTCCATCTCAGTCCAGGAAAAAGGGAGTCACCACGAGGCAGGAGAGGGATGGAACCGCCCTCCCCATAGAGGAGACAGCAGAGAGATTCCAGCCTGGGACCAGGTGGGTGCACAAAGGACTGAGTGGGCACAGGGTGGTAAGGCAGATGGCAGCTCTGGGATGGTGAATGATGAGTCCCTGTTGCTGCAGACATCTGTCCCCACGAGCCATACAGGTACTCCGTGGGCTGGAGCTGCATCAGACACGGAGGAACATCTACATGTTTGTGGCTGAGAACAAACGTCGGCAGCAGGAACAGCAGAGGCAGCTCCGCATCCGAAGGGATGGAATTCCCCCTGTCCCTTCTCCAAGGTGGCCCCAGGCGAAGTGAGTGAATTCTGGAGTATATCCTTTGGGCTGGATCCCCCTGACACCCACCAGGACACCCAGCACTGGCTTCCCACATGGAATGGAAAAGTCCTAGCTGAAGGCAGGACACTGATGGCTGGCTGTCCCCTTCCCAACCCTGAGAGCAGAGTCCTGCCCCAAGAACTGCTTGTCCCGAGCAGGGACATCTGTACAGGACACCTGTATGGGACACCCAAGATCTCAGCCCAACCTGGCTCTGCCCCAGCTGCACCTGAGATATGTTCTCATGGGCTGGGGAATCACCAGGGGCATCTCCCA
>NW_008693266.1:98842-186584 GCF_000695815.1 Acanthisitta chloris | reverse complement strand
AGAGAATAATTTGGTGGGGCTTTTTTCAAGTATGTAACATGACATGATATTTTACATGTTTGGAGTTCTGCTTCTTTTAACAACCACTGCAGCTGTGAATCTTCAGTTTCTCACCTTCCTGCCAAATTTCAAGTGCCTTCCCTAAGGACAAGAGCTTATGAAAGAACAGGTCACCAGCATTTCTTACACAGACAAAACCTAGCCCCATTCAGAGAAGGACTGTGAACAGCTAGAGGCAAAATGCTCCCCAAGACTTCAGTCTGAGACAGTCGTGGGGCATATAACATTTCAGACTGTATTACAAGGATTTGACAATTCTCATGCAAACCATAATGTTTTACTGCAGTGTTTAGCAACCATAGTAACAGCTGATGCTTTCAGACAAAGAGGATTCCTCTGAAAAAAAGTGCTGTGGATGATAACCTAAGGGTCGTATAGGCTTCTATTTCAGTCCTGAAAAAAAGGCTTGTGCTGTGAATACTTCTCTGTTCCTTACAACTGTGAAAAATACTGCCTCAAACCTGTAAAGATGGGGTTTTTTTAAAATGAACTTTCAATTTTAGACCAGATTTGGAAATCTCATTCCCTGAAATATTTCAGAATCTGTTTCTTAAAATTCAGATGTTCCAGTGAGAAAAAGGTGAACTTAAATTCCTCCAAAATTTTGGTGCAAGTCTGGACAAAATGAAATATTATATTCGTACTAGGTCTTTTGTGTGGAGTCTTATATCTTTGTATTTTCTATATAATGTTTTCCCAACATGGTCTCCCTTTTTGAGCTGAAGAACAGTCTTGTAGTTAAGGCATTCAAGGGGGATTCAAAGCACATGAATTCATTTCCCATGCTTATTTGGAAAATGCTCCATGTGGTGGATTTGTTCTGTCTCTGGTGCATTTTCCTGTCTGTCAGATGGCTACCACAGTGTTAAGCCTGCCACCTGGCAAGTTCCTAACTAGCTGACATGGCTTTATTCCCATTCTGTCAGCTGCTGGTGAGGTAACTTAACCTGCCAGTTCCACATCATCTCAGATGTGATGGGCTCAATGGACACGTGCCTGGCAGGTGACCTGTTTGTGCATCACAACTGCAATGGATCTCAAATGCATCAGATTTATTTCTCATGCATAGAGGAAAACACACATACACAGTCTCTCCAACACATCCCAGGCCCGCTGGAGATAAGCACATGCCATACATGTAGTCTGTAATAATTTCTGATTGTGTCTGGATCTGATTTTGGACTGGGTCTGAAGATAGTGGAGCTCCTGATACTAGTATGAGCCTCCTTGTTTCTAATAGACATCAGATTGAATAGAAAAGTCAGTTACCTTAAATGCCCTCATGGTCTTAGGGAGATAGATTGTTTGAAGAGACAACAAGACTGTCTGTGTATCTACAAATACTTGCACATTCAAGATGCTCCCCTGGATCTGATTTTGGACTGGGTCTGAAGATAGTGGAGCTCCTGATACTAGTATGAGCCTCCTTGTTTCTAATAGACATCAGATTGAATAGAAAAGTCAGTTACCTTAAATGCCCTCATGGTCTTAGGGAGATAGATTGTTTGAAGAGACAACAAGACTGTCTGTGTATCTACAAATACTTGCACATTCAAGATGCTCCCAGTTATTGGGCTAAAGGAAACAATGAGTAGAAGTTTTAGTGACATTAATCACAGAATGACAGAATGGCTGGGATTGGAAGGGTCCTTTGAAGATCATGGGACCCAACCCTCCTGCTAAGCAGGTTCACCTAGAGGAGGCTGTGCAGGATTGTGTCCAGGTGAGTTTTGAATTTCTCCAGAGAAGGAGATTTCACAACCACGCTGGGCAAGTTGCTTCAGTGCTCAGTCACCCTCACAGTAAAGAAGTTTTCCCTCATATTCAGATATGTGCCCCTTGTCCCTTGTCCTGTCACTGGGCACCAGTCAAAAGTCTGCTGCACTTATCAAGGCAAGAATAGCAAGAATGGTGTTATTAAAGAAAAAATGATCTGTTAGTAATCCTTGAATTTCAGATTCTTAATATCAGTGAGAATGCTGATATTAGTTACAAAAGAAAAAAAGATCATTTCCTTGTAAAAACATATGCCCCTTAACCTAAATCACATTCTTTTTGCTAAAAATATCTCTTCAGCACAATTTTTTGAGTGATTATAAATAAATCTATTATCTCTTCAGCACAATTTTTTGAGTGATGATAAATAAATCTATACCACTTTCCTATGTACTGTACTGTTATATTGCTCTAACTAATCTTGATATAACTATCAGAAAGTGAGCAATCTGTTCAGTCTTTTGTATTTAATGGATCCCAAGTCACATTTTTCCTAGATAATGGAAATGTGATGAGTATTCTGACAAATTCTCTTTATATGAATCTTTCTTCATTTTTGCACTAGAAATAATGACAAACATTTATACAATCCTACATCTGAACTAAGTAAATTAATTCAAGATTTCCACTTTGAATTTCTGCTTATGAAGCCATGAATATATTTCCTGTTCTCTTTATTTCTCCAAAGGGATGCCATCCATTCTCTCACCATAAAGCTGCAATCTAAAGACTGTTGATAGCAGTGTGATTGGCAGCATGATGCTATTTTATTGGCACATGGGGTTAAGAAAGTAACCTGAAAGTGACTAGGTTTTGAATATACCTGGTTGTTTGATGTCCATCACTTAGAAGGATCAATCCTAATGTTAGCAATTATGGACTTTTTTCTTTGCTATCCCACAAAGCAGATTTGATTTTTCTTTTGTTGATCCAAGCTGTATTCTGTCACTTCACTAAAGTTATACTGATTTCAATGTAAGTTAAGAATTAGATTGAATTTGCTTTTGCCAGAATAAATTACTCTCAAGGGACATGACTGAAGTTTAGAGAAAAAGAAAATGGAAAGACTGTCCTTCAATATGTGTTGGATCAGGCTCGTCACAAACTTTACAGTGCTTCTCCAGAGCATTCGCTCAACAGCTTTTGAGAGAGATTTTGGTAGAGCCTGATGAGGTCGGTTGAAAAGACCTGGGACCTTTCACAGTCAGAAATCAAAAGATCTGAAGGGCCAGCCAAGAGAAGATGAATCAAAAGATCTGAAGGGCCAGCCAAGAAAAGACGTGCATCATGTACTGAGGAATAAGAATGAGCAGTCTTTTATTATTGTTACTATGACTGGACTGTTGGCAGTGCCCTGTGCTGTCATTAGTCTACACAGGGTGTAGAGAACTACTAGACATGGCTTAGGAAACTGCTGGATGTGACAGACAACAATGTAAGAGGCTGTCAAAGGTTAGAGTTAGCACACTGAGTGTTGCCTGGATTTTACAGGAGTTACATGAGAGCAGGATGAACTTCATGGAAATTTAGAAGGGATTGTTGCAGTCTTTCGAGGGTGGTATCTTGCAAGAGCAACAGTGCACATTACAAATACCATACAAGGCTGAGATGACTGCAAAACCCATTAAAAAACACCTCAATTTTGTGTACTGATATCACAAAAGTAGGACCAATGCAGACAAAGTAATTTGGGATGAGTGGTGTATTTGTGGGGAGACTAGGTCAGGGAAAAGGAGGGCTGAGTAACAGGAAAAGGGACAATATAGTGCAAATTATATAATCCTGGCTGCTGTGGGGTACCTGCCAGGCAGCCCCATGCTTGACCTCTGCAGCCTAATTGGGACAAGAAATGAAACTTGTTTTTCCTATGTATGACACACATCAAAGCCACTGCTGTAGTCAGGAGTGGATTGGGGACTGGATGCTTTGTCTTGTGTTTAGGGGGTCACCTAGGTGAGTAGACTGAGGCGTGCCCAGCTCATACCTGATGGCATCAACATCTACTCACTACTACATTATTTAATACATTATGTTCAGAGAGTGAAATATTTGTTGAACACTTTGGCCAGCATTAAGAATCCAAAGCTCAAGGTGCTGCACGAATCCAGACATTCCCATGGACAATGAATGCCACCAATTGTCACTTGCATGAACACTGCTTGAGTGTCTTAAGCCACTGTCTACCCTGGCCAAAACATAGTTCATGCAAAGTGCCAGATAGTACTTAAGGATGAATGTTTATACATTTTTGTTTTAAATTCAGCCTACATGGCCAATAAATTATGTCTAAAACTTGGCCTTTTAAAAGATGGCAGCCCAATAAGAAATGCCCTTCCGAGTTTACCTATCAATGTTGAAAGATCCACTGTCCTGTAGCGAAATGTTTTTAGATATTTTGGAAAATAATTCTGAAATCATGACTCAGAGAGTCTTTTAGTTCCTTTGGAAGCAGCTAATCATCCAGTAGAGGGAGCACAAGCTACCTTAAAAATTACTAAAGACTTGTTGAATCACATTGGTTGAATAATTTATTGTGTAATTCTTATCTCTTTCAAATAAATTATTCAGAAAATATATTTTTCCATTTTTTACCAGTGCCTAGTGCTCCTGGAATAATTCACAACTATATTAATCACAAATTTTACTCAGTGAATTCAATTATTATTTAGAATAAAACATCCATGCCCAGAACTGTGCAAACCACAGAAAGTGATGTTGACGGCAAATAAAGGCATCAACAGCTAACTATTTAGATGACTTATATGATACCATGGAATATGAGCAGCTACATATTCATTTTAATGATAGTACACTGGATCAAGACAAATATAAACTGAAAATAATTGTCTAAAGTGCAAAAAATAGACTAGCATTAGGATAGCTGTTTATAACATCAACAGCCACCTACCATCCTCAGGCAGTACTAGAAGAGATACCCTACATGCTATGATCAAGAGAATGGCATGGTTTGTCAGTGAATACAAAATGATACTTAAAATTTTGACTATTAAACAATGCTGGCATTAGGAAGGAAAAAATTTCATTAATTGTAGTTATAAATTAATCTAAATAATAGAGATTTTGTCTCAGATTTTCACAGACCCTTAGACTTGGACTGCTACTGTAATGAGAGCTGGATATTAATCCCACTAGGTGAGAGGAGAACTGCAAAACAGGAAAAATCATACCCCTTGATAGCTTCTTCCTCAGATTATAATGTGTCAGAAAGAGGTGTTATTTCACAATGAATCATAGAATTGTTTAAGTTGGAAAAGTCCTGTAAATTCATCGAGTCCAACCATTAATTCAGCACTGCCAAGTCCAACACTAAACCGTATCCAAGAGCCACAAGTGAGGAACTGGGTAAGACTCAGCCCCAACCAAAAGCCTATTCCTCTAGAATCTCTGGAAGCAAAACATCTGCTTTGAGGATATTTAATTTTCAGTACTGTCAGCAATGGTAGGAAATCGATCCCATGGATCAAAATCTACTTCCGTAACATATCTACATCGTCAGGATTCTGTACATCAACAAAGTTGGTCTATACTTATTTAAATTTTGTTGTACATTGTGTCAGAGGTAATTAAAGCTATAGCTGATCAACTTGTTTTAGGATTTTATAGATACTTTCAATCACTAATCTCTGTGTTGTGGCTGGTGCTTGTTGTTCACTAGGAGAACACCAACAGGCAATTGCTGTTGAAGTAGAAGGTTCAGGAGAGACTATACAGGCCAAAAAAAGGATGGATGGTTTCTTTTCTGATTCTGTACAAATTAAGATTGTGGGTTTGTGTTACATTGTAGTCCAGCTAAGTTAAATGAGAGTATAAACTCATGCTGCATTCAAGTTATCAAACATGTTTGGGGTGTTCTCACTAAAATCTCCAATTTGCACAAGGAACAGATTTTAGGCTACATAGAGATTTATTTATTTTTTAGTATTTCAAGAAGCCTAGTCTTACCCTTCACCTGTGCCTGATAAAGTCCTGTCCACCTCTGTACTTATTTTGTTACCCATGCTATATCTGTCATTTAATTCTAAATTTTTAACAGTTTCATGGCCTGATTTTCTTTTTATGCTGCATTGGTAAAAGGCTAAGAAGCAGAGCATTTGCTATCATAAATTATGCAGGCAACTTTTATTGTAAAACACACATGGCCAACCCTACACTGCACACGCTGGAGTTCCACTTTTCCTGGGTAACACCCTGGTGCTAATCATACCCACCTTAATCTTGCAGCCCTTCCTCCAGATGGTGTCAATGTGCAGCTTGTGAGACCAGGCTTAGAAAGTACAAACACAAGATTCCATCCTTAAAAACACTTTAGAGAGGGGGACAACATGCTTGGTGCATTCCAGCTACAGTGACCTTGCTGTAGGGTAGGCATGAGACCGATGAACCAGAGCTTTGTATTTTAGGCTATTGAATACTGTCCCCACCCTTATAGTTTCAAAGGGAGAGATTTATATTCTGAATGAAGCAATGGTCTTTGATCTTGTTTTTTAATTAAGCACCTAGCTAGAAGGTTTCACAGACCATGTTATTACCTGTGGGTTTATTATTAGATATTGAGATAAAGGATTCTGAGTATATGGTCCTGGCCCTTTATCTTTTCTTACAATGCCTTAAAGATTGCTTTCCACCTGCAATTTGAAAGATTTTTATGCCAACAATAAAATCCAAATTAGGAAAACAACAGCTCATTCTTATAAAGGGATTGGGCCAACTGGTATCAGTGTGACTCCTCTGAAGTTGCTAAGACAAATTTGCCCTTCAGTATCTCAAAGAAACAGGCATATTAGAAAAGGGTTTGTCACTGAAAACAATCAAGTTAAATGGGACACCAAAGCTGACTCTAACCTGCCAAACTCCTTCCCACACATGGAAGATTGGAGGTGTAATGGAAAGAATAAGTGAAGCTGTAATTACATCTTGTTTAACTTGGCCTTTTAAATGGCTAACCCTTTAACTTACTTTTCTTTTGCACATGTCTGCATACTGCAGAGCTCATCAAATCAGCATAGAGCTTAATCAACAGATGATTAAAAGCCAAACCTATATGCTTCTCTTTTGCTGAATATTACATATGTACTTACAGTCAAGCGTCTATTTAATGGCTTTGAGGAATCAGGATCTGTTTTCTTTTTCTTTAAAATGTGTTTCTTGCTTTTGAAATAATGGCTTTGAGGAATCAGGATCTGTTTCCTTTTTCTTTAAAATGTGTTTCTTCTTGCTTTTGAAAAGGTGGTTGAAGTCATGTACTATATGCCCTTGTGGGAAAGAATTAATCTTGTACTGGAATGTATAGGGATCATTGTCCTAATAGGATTTAAGTTATTTTTCCCCATTGCTTTTCAGTATTCACAGTGGCTGGGAAGAAATGGGTTTGCATGGCTATTTCCCATATTAGTTTCTGTTAGAAAGGTGCTCTAATGGCCATTTATTTCATGGTGATTACACAAAGTGCTGAAAATAGGATTAATACCTTTGACTACCTTTTAAAAGATAACTGACTCTCTTCATATTTTTGTTCCCTGTGTTCTAGTTTTGCTTTCTTTATATCCTACACTAAACATCTGTAAGTCTCAAAAAGAAGCAGACTGGTTACTGGAAGTCCCTGACTTCTTTGATTTTAATAACTCAGAAGGGAGTTTTTACCATAACTTTGTCTGAATCTTGGTGTTTTGAAACAGTGTTAGTAAGGTGCTGGAGGAGGAGGGAAAGATGAGAAATTAGCTTCGAAGGAAACAACTTGATATTTTGCTCATGGCTGTGTAGAAATCTCTTTAGGAGTGGCATGATGGATATATACTCGAGTTACATAAGTCTTGTCCCGCTGATGGTTGCTCTCATCTGTTCTGTACACTTGGGTGTTGTACCAGTTAGTTCTTCTCCTTTCCCAGAATCATAAGAGCTGTTTCTCTTGCTCAACTGAAGCATCTGCAGCATGAGATCTGCCTATAGCCTGAATACCACTGATAGCAGGCTCAAAAAAGATAATGAAATTACTTCACAACCTTCTCATCCTAAAGTCTCTTCTCACTGAAACTGATCTTAAAAAAAACAACCAATCATCACTTGGCACCCTAGTGTTCCTTCTTAGGAAATTGGGCAGATTTCCAAGAAAAATTTAGAAGAACTGTGAGAGCCACAGTATCAAGAGAAACCTTTGATACTTCAGATTTTCTCCTGGAGAGAGTCTTTAGGTTAGATACACTGAAATATGATGCTTGCAGTATGCTCAGATTACATAAACATGCATGACCTGTACAAAAAATAATGTAGAATGTCAGAAGATATATTCCTTTTCTTACCCACCATTTCTTTGCCATCAGTGTGGCTTTCAGAGGTGAGAAGAGTCAGTGAATTAATTTTAGTCTGAGAGGATTTTAAAGGTGTGAGAGTTTTAAAAGCCCCCCTCGTTCTGGTTACTCCTGCTGACTTCATTAGCTTTTCACCCCAGCAAGTCACAGGTCAATCTCATATGGAAAACTTGCTCCCACACTGTTAAATAATGTCCTTTGTGAGATACTGTAATTAATAAATAACAAACAGTAATATGTGCAAGACAAGAGAGTCTGAAATTTTGTAAGCTGCTGCACAATATATTTCCAGATTCTAGAGGAGAAACTAAGACATATCCCCTCCGTCCTACATAACAGTATATTGCTCCACAAATTTATTGCAAGTTGTTTTTTTCCCCTCTGTAAACAATTTGGATAGATGTGAACAACTTCCAAATAGCAACATAAGTTTAATTCATCTGTCTCAAGTGACATAACATATGTCACTAGTGCCGGTTGCAGAAGCAAGGCTGCTACATCATGTAATATTATACCTTACAGCCATGCAAACCATGCTGTTAATACTACAGTATTTTGAAAGAGAAATATATGTGGCAACTGTGGCAACACTTCTTCATGCACCTCCCTTCTGCAGGGTGTAAAATTGTGCTTTTTTTTTTGTGAGGAGCTTGGTAGGAAACCACAAATTCATGAAAAAGAATGGGCTACTGCACCTTTTCTAGGTGAGAAATTCTTTTCAAGGCTAAAAGAAAATGTTTTCATTCTTTTCCTTTTCGTTTTTGTATCTGCTATGAATGTATGAGAACTGAATGAGAAAGGTGAGGTAGACTAAATTCACTAAAATGCTGAGTCACCTCTGGAAAATTAAGCCATTTTTAATATAAATTCTCCCTCTTGTCTGCATAGTATACTTTGGTATTTGACAATGTAAATGTTTCAATTCAAACCATAAAATATGGATTAGAACTGAGATCACATTAGTCTGAGACATTTTTCAATAGACTCAATGGGTGACACTGACCATAAAGAAATGTCACAAAGCACAAAATCTAGACTGCTATGAAACCAATGGCCAACCTAAACCACCTCTTTTCAGAGAAACTTGAAGCCAGACAGGTAGGAAAACCTTGGGCATCTCTGATAGCATTCCCAGTTCCAAATCTGATTTTTAAAATGCTCTGTCAGTATTTGTGTAGAATGTGCAGCCAAGAACATGAACCTGTTCTCCAGCCTTAGAAACAACAGTCCTCTTAAATTTGCATACAGGATCTGCCTGTGTAGATAAAAACACCAACTCTTTAGAAACATCATGCCAAAAGACTTAGGAATAAGGTGGCATGTGGTATCTATTATCTATAAAACTGACCACAATATGTTAATATAAAAAGCTTTTTAAGTGATTTAAAAATATTGAGATCTAGGAGTGGAAAAGAGCCTAAGGACATGAAAGTTACACTTTTAAGAGTCAAACAAGACACTGAAAAAGTAAACTCTCCATTTAACCATTTCTATACAGTGGGAGCCCCAAAACTATTCATCAGCCAGAGATGACAAAAACAACTACAAAGAATATATACAACACTCCACACTGAACAGATGTTTTACCACTTACATGCTACAGTCCTGAAATTTTTAGAATTACTCAGATGCTGCAGAAGCTGTGAGGCCTCAACTGTTTATTGCTCCTAGCAGATATAAAATCAAATAATGATTTGTTTGTCATTTTATTTTATGGAAAGTTTTTCATTGTCTAGTCCAGAACAACTGTGTTGATCTTTCAAATGAGACATAAAACTTGAGGTTTTAACCACTTCTGTTCATTAATATCCCTGGAGGGTGTGAGGGGATTTTTTTTTCAAGATTAGGCGTATTAGCATCCTGACTAAATTACAGCTCTGGTAATTACATTCTTCTTATCTACATATCCCCCTGCAGCTTCAATGGAATATGGTTTATTCCTCTCCTGAGGTGTTGTGCAATGCTGTTATGTGCTGTTAAACAGTTTGCTTATGTGTGCCCAAAAGCTGCCACTGGCAACATTAGGCACTCTCTGTCCCTTCTCTTTTTGACTCTTTGGGCTGGAGTAGGGCTAGATGCATTTGAAGAATGGGCATGGAAGGCAGTGGCCTCCTCCTCAGATGTAAGCAGCACCTTCCTTCAGTAAATCTTTAGGAATGAGCGTCTCTTTGCCATTGTGGAGAAGGAACAAATTTCATTTCTCATGCTATATTCTCTCCACAGGTTTCAGAAAGAACCACAATGGTGAGGGAAAACTAAGGGCAAAAGATGATGGAAGCTCATAGGAAAATCCTCAGCTCACTTGGATTTCTTAGGCTGCACTGGCTGTTTTTCACAGTTTCCCTGTTTCCTAGAAGGGGTATAAGAAGGGACTTTCAAAATAACCTAAAGGACTTAAGAGCAAAAATTACATTCAATTTCCCTGAGGGTAAAGCACCTAAACCCACAAGTCCCTCGGAAATCCTAGCTATTGAATATAATAGCAAGGAGCAGAGCCGGAGGCTCCACGCAGTCCTCTGGGAATCAAATTATTGCCAAACATTTTTATGTGTAAAATGCTCAGATACTGCAATGAAAAGAGCAATACAAAACCTTAAGTAGACAGATAATAAACCATAATTAAATATGAACTACTGTCCTTTCTTTCCCAAAATAAATGTTGCTGACTTTACTAGTCAGCACCATTTGAGGGATGCTCTTTGAATCTGCTTTTGGGGCAATGGAAACTAATGATAAGACAAGCAATACAACAAAAATAAGGTGACATTGGCCAGTTTAGGAAGACTCTACTGTAAGAGATACCTTGATATGCATAGAGAAGTCAACCCTTCCTAGTCAGGGGATGATGGTGTTTATGAAGTTAAGGTACAGGCAAAGAGAGACTGTTTTGGGGTAGTGACTAAGCCCATTATGACTAAGAAGCTGGTTGAGCCACTTCTACCTTCCATTTGGGGTGAAATGATCATCAGGAACAACCTACCACTGATATATCTCTGGCCTTAAATAAGTGTCATGAGTTAGAATGAACTACCAAGACGTGCAAACGTCCTTATGATTGGCTGAAGGGATACATAACTGTAACAGTGGCATATTCTGTGCAAGCTTACAGATCTTCTTTTTAAGTTGCTCTGTTTAGATGACTTTAATGTTACAAAAGTGATTAACAAATGAGTGTTGATTTCTCTATTGGCAGTTTCAGGTTCCTCAATTGCAATTTGCAGGGATGAATCACTTTTTCCCAGTTCATTGTGGACCTATAAATGTATACTTAGAGAGCTGATAAAAGAGAGGCAAAGTAGTGTAGTCGTATCTGGTCAGCATTATCTTCAGAATTATACATTATGCAGTAGCATAAGTAGGATTTTTTGGGCAATAAAAGTAGTTTTATTCTTAAAGCAAATGGCAAGAAAACAGTTGGCTATACAGTGTTATTTCAGATGACTTGGCTGGCTTTTGATGAAATCATTAACCTCTGTGTTAGAAGGATGAGAATGTAAGACAATATTCCTGGCAAATTAAATGTTATTGACATTGGAGTGCAAATAAAAAAGTTAAAACACAGCCATCATTCATCTTCCCTGCAAGTAAAAGAAAAATAAAACATGTTTTGTGTTAGTATGGTTTGGATAAGTTATGAGCAACCATCTGCAACTGAGTGGTCCAGAGTTCTTTGAACTTTGTCCTAGGAATAAGGGCCATAAACTCCCAGACAGTGTGCGGGAAACTAAACTGATAACCAGTGAATGGAAACAGGATTGAGGGAGAGCCTTTGTTGGAGAATGACATGAATAAAAATTGGCAGTGGTTTTGTGTTAGTATGGTTTGGATAAGTTATGAGCAACCATCTGCAACTGAGTGGTCCAGAGTTCTTTGAACTTTGTCCTAGGAATAAGGGCCATAAACTCCCAGACAGTGTGCGGGAAACTAAACTGATAACCAGTGAATGGAAACAGGATTGAGGGAGAGCCTTTGTTGGAGAATGACATGAATAAAAATTGGCAGTGTTTTGTCCAACCCAATGTGTTTTTTTTTTTATGTGGAGAAGGAAGAGACTCAGGTGAGGACACCATGCCATTGGGTCTCTGCTGGGATTCTTGGTTAGTTCAAGAGAGGCACTGGGAAGTTAGCAGGGCCACTGAGAACTATGACAATGATTTAAAAGTCTGAGAGCAAAGAATTCCAGCAGCTAATTTAGTTTAGTTTATGAAAAACAAGGTTCCTGGCAAGCTGAACAGAATCTCTAATGGATATGCAGGGAAGATAATTAGCTCTTTAATTTGGGAAGCAATATCAGAACTAAAAAAAAGTGCTAGAAGATAAGGCTAAGGCTAATATTGGATATTTTCTATCAAATGCTCTTTATTTAAATTAAATAAATTAGGACTGTTATACAGCATATGTTAAACAGTACAGTCTGGCACAGGTACTCCTTCTGGCTCAATTAAGCAATTAGGAAACTCTGAAATCAACCACAATATCCCTGCAGAAAGCGGTCAGGCCCCGCATGCATTCCCCTCCACTCTTGGGAGCCCCTAACTGTTCAAAGAGTTTCAGAGCTGGTGTTAAAATTTGGCTCTCAAAACCCTGACTCTGTCAGTGGACAGCAACTCCTTGTTCTTATGCATGATCACTTCAGAAAGTAAATCCTGCTGTTCCTGGTACTTTGGTTAATAGCCTTAGTCTCTGAAGCAGAAAATACATGAGCAGAGACAGATTTACCTGTACTCACACAGGAGGCACTTTCAAATTTGTAAGGCTGCAGATAGGAGATGAGTAGGGTGCTCAAAAGCTGGAAGCAGATTTCAACCCAAGCACATCACTCAAAGTGCTGTTTTGAACTTGGCCCTTGAGATAGTGTGAGTAAGCAGTCAGATAAACCTCTCCTGCTCAGCCTGCTGGCTGAATTGATTTTCCCCAGAAAACATTCATGGAACAAACATTATTGGAGATACCAGTGTATGTGCTTGGCTGGGCATTTTTTTTTAAAGCGTTGGTTGTTTCAAAACGGTTTATATTTATTAACCTGCAACAGAAGATTTTTGGTGGTATGGGAGTATCTTTAAGGCTTTTCACAAATATGCTGGCACAGCAGCCACCCATCTAATTGATTTTCCCCAGAAAACATTCATGGAACAAACATTATTGGAGATACCAGTGTATGTGCTTGGCTGGGCATTTTTTTTTAAAGCGTTGGTTGTTTCAAAACGGTTTATATTTATTAACCTGCAACAGAAGATTTTTGGTGGTATGGGAGTATCTTTAAGGCTTTTCACAAATATGCTGGCACAGCAGCCACCCATCTAACCTAAAAAAGCACGAGCAGGAATTAGGAATGATTTCTCAGAAGGTCAGTTAAGCAAGGTGGGAGTGGTAGTCATTCAGATTTTGGCAGTCATTCCCTACTGAGTAGCTAAAAGCATAAAGAAGTCTTCTGCACTGAAATGTTTTTTGTGTGTTAATAGAAAAGAAACAATTCTGCTTACAAGAGTTGGGGCCACATCTACTCTCTGCAGTAAATTAACATTTTCTCAATATTATACTGGATCTATATGAGCTTCATAAATCATATAATTTTTTTATTTCAATAATATCCTTATGAATAAATCTATGGCAGCTGAGAAATGAAGTTGGCTACTTACTGTACACACTAAATACTTGAGATTTATCTGGGTGTTTTGTTTAGTGTCTGTAAAACTCACTGAATTTTATGGTATTGCCTGAAGCATATGTTTTCTGTCGATACAGTGGGATCAGATAATCATTGCAGTGAGAGTTAGCTAGTAAAATTCAAACACATCAGCTACTGTATCACAAGAACCATATATATAATGTCCCAAAGCAAGGAAGTACCTAGACCCAAATCCAAAACCGACTTTGATGCCAAATATGAGATTTAGGCAGAATTTAGATACCTAAAGAAAAGTGTAATCTTGAAAATCTTTTATAAGCTTCTGTTTAACCCAAGGGGTGTTGAAACTCCCTTGGAAGCTTGTTATTTTAGTTTTCAAGGTATCTGGTATTGAATAATGCACTGCTTAGAACTGCTGTACTAGCAGACCTCATTCACTAGTCAATTAGCATTTTTGGCATGTCATTCATTCCTGCATCCAACCACAGTCTGCAAACTATGTTCCTTTGCCTAAGTCCTTGGAGGGGCCTCAAGACAGTAGAAAAGCCTGACAGGACCAGAAGCTGTGATTATCCTTTCTATTTAAATATGACCACTGGTATCCTTTTTTTTTTTTTTTAATTTTCTGCTGACTTACTGGCCTGAGTAATCTTGCAGGAAGTTGCCAATCCAGGCTCTGTTGTCTTCTCAACCTCTCTAGAGGCTGAAGGCCAGGAAGAGTCAGAGTTTTTCTGGTAACTTGAGACAGTCCCAGACCATTGAACTTTAGTCTTTTTGGGGATTCGATATGCTCCACTAATCCTACTGCAACAGAAACATAAGACAGAGAATTCAGGAATGACTGAGATATAGAAAGAGCAAGAAGAGTCTTGATTTTTTGGTACAGGCTATGGACACTCACCAGATGTCTCTCCTCCAGTGGCATCTTAGAGTCCTCATGGACTCTAAGGAAGTATGGATCAAGCCCTTGAATGTTAAGTGTGATAGCACCTAAATGTTAAATGCTTTAGTCTTTAATTCTATCTCTCTCTCTCAAATATCAGGTTCAGGTATATGTTCAAGGCATTCAGTGAGGGATTCCAGACGCAAGATTGCAACTCAGGTAACTGTTGTGCAAGGAAACAGCTAATGATGGTGCAATGTTCAAGCTCCACCAGTTGCTCTATTCAGATTATGAAGTGTGAGGCTTCCACTGTTATGTTTCTAGCTTACTTACGGACTCTCCCATGAATTTCTCCAAAAGACATTAATTTCACACAGGTATTCATTCCAATTTTTAATAGCAAAGCCAACAATTAGTAATCACTTACACTGCTCTTTACATTTTCAAAGTGCTGAACAAATATTAATTCAGTTTCTTCATAAAACCTTAGGCTCCTTGTGATACTAATAGGCTGGCTGAGTCATACCTTCATATTCATAAGCCATAGTTTTTTTCCCAGTGTGTTTCAGAATTTATACAAAATGGTTTTATAGCCATTTGTTTAAAAGAACTGCAACATCTCCAAAGCACAGGTTTGCATTATTGCACTTGCTGTATGAAATTAAATTTGCAACATAAAACTGACAAGATATTTTTTATTTTTACATAAGGTTGAAACATCTTAGAAAAATAGTTTTTACATTTAATTTTATTAAGTGCTGAAAATTTATCATTCTCAGCTGAAAATGTATCTTTCTCAGCATATTTTTGAACAGACATGGGAAAACTTCAATTCAATAAAAAAACTTCTTGGAACCTTATGCAATAGGCTAATGTTCTGTTAAAAATCCTCAAACAACCAAACACACAACAACTTAGAAAAAACAGAAACCTTGCCAGACTCTTGTTGCAGCCTTTCATTTCAGCTGATAACTAGAAAAGCAAAAGTATGTGCTTTGAAGATGGTGAATTTCCTTTAACAAATGACTTGTCAATACATTTATTTTTATCCTGCAATGTGTGAAAACACTAGCTATGGTTTATAAATATGAAGGTATGACTCAGACAATCTAGCAGTGTCACAAGGAGCCTGGGGTTTATGAAGGAATGAGACTCACTTATTTAATCCTTTTCCAGTTCAAGGCCAACTTCAGTTCTCAGATGTGCAGTGTATACAAACAGTTGCATGACCTGAAATCCCAAATAACTATGCCTTTGTATGCAAGTAGAGTGGTCAGATTTTCAAGCTCAATTGTAATATATCCATTATGCTTTTGAGACTAAAATCCAGCACTTTGGGAAAGCTATGTTTAAAATAAAGCATGTCAACTGCTTTATTGGTTTTAATGTAACACAACTGCTGGCTTTCAGACCAAGCACTGCAGAGCACCTATTCTGACAGGACTGCACTAGTGCTCTATACCACGTCAGAAATGTTTTTTATTCAAGGCAAATTCAAAAGGGTATAAAATTGGCAGAAGAAAACGTGTATCTCACTTGCACCCTCTTGCACATGAAAGTGCTCCCCTCCTACCCTAAAAGCTGTTAAATGCTCATTGCCATTGGTGAGGGGAAAGTCTGCATTTGAATTCAGGTTCTGCACTCAAAGCTATTTATGTATTTTATCCAATGACTTCTTAAAAATGAAATTCATAAACAGTGTCTGGTACCCATGATTATTCCTTATCCTTCTAGTGCAGTACCTTCATCAGAAGTATGAGATAATCAGGCTCTATCTTATTTATATTTAATCTGATCTTATTTGTCTTGCATTTATTGTTGCCAGGGGGTCCTGCTTCATCCGGACAGATGGACAGAGATCCCACTGGCTCTGGGTTTCATTTGGCTAAGGCAGTCCCCTGGGTGTGGGAGTACTTCCAAGAAGACTAGGTGAATATGCTAAATCTGCCTCATGATCCATCTGTCTCAGTGCTTTCCCTAGCATCTGTCTGTCTGGGCGATGACTCTTTCCTTTATTTAGGTTCCATTTGCTGGAAGTTTGAAGGAACAATCCCTCCCAACCACTGCTTTTCCCCCTTCCAACCACTGCTTCTTTCCATAATAACATAACTCCAAAAGGAACGGGATGAATCACAACCTCGTGATTCTTAACCTTTAGGTGTGTGGAAGCTTAATGGGATTCACAGCTCTCAAACGACAGCCCTAGGCTCCCAAAAAGATGGATTGGTTAAGCATGCATCAAAAAGTTAATCTGCTAAGAGTCAGACTGCCAAAAGGTCACACATTGTGCAGGAGGAGAAATATGCGCCCGAAATGTAGGTCTCTTAGCCTGGATTGAGCGGTGCTGCTTCCCACTGCTCCTGCAGGTGCCTAATGCCTTCCTTTCAGAAGCTGCCACTGAGTCAAACAAAGCTTTGGAATACAGGAAAAGTAGTCACATCCCCCTTTTTACCCAGTAAGAGTTACCCAGCTAAATTATTCACAGAAGATGAAGGAAAACTCCCTACTTCAAAAGGCAAGTGGAACCACAACTCCCATCTACTAGGGGAATGCCCAAACCTGACAACTTAAGGAAATTTGAGGATGGGGACATTCTCAGCCCTCTGCCTTGGAACTGTCCCATATTGCACAGGCATAGTTATCCTTTAAGAGAGATGATATTAAAAAATCACAGACTAGTATTCAAGTCTACAGCTTTCTGGCTAGGACATTCACCTTAAAGGAAGGAATCTCTGTTCTCAAATGTATGCAATGCAAATTAGGGAAACTGTGCTTTGAATTATAGCTTAGCAGACTAGTTTTCTTTATCCTGAGTGAATGCTTTCACTATTAGCCCAGAAGCTGCTCTCTCCCCATTCCTGACCAAGTTAATGCTACATTTTTATTCCCACTCCAGCAGAAAAGCTTCGGAGTTCACCTGCAAATTCTGTTTGTCAGGGTGATTTTTCAAAAGCATTTTGTTGACTTAGAAGCCTCAGTTCTACTAGGTTTGCTAATTACAAACTATTTCGAGGGGAATTGAATTGAGGGAGTGTTACCACTCCAAGGAATAAAATAGAGTTGATAATGCTAGGATTTCCAAAGAGTGGGCCCTCAATGAAATATTTGTGATTAAGCCTCCAGAACGTTGCATGAAGAAGAGATGTGTCACAAGGCATGACACAACTGGAAGGTGTAGGGGTTCTGTATCAGCTTGTAGAATACAATGGCAACCTGAGTCCATCAAGTTGAGATGAAGAACAGGGGAATGCTGTGACTCACAGGAATCACATGAACAGCCCTGCCACAAACTCACTTATTGTGAGCAGTCTGTTTGTGGAGTTGCTGCATCTCCCTCCTCTGTCCCAGGGCTTTTCAAAGAGCACCTTGGATGTGCTATTGTTAGCTACAGAGGTGCCTGGCACTGTGATAGGTGAAACATCCACATACAGATTTAAAAGATCATGTAGTTAGCTAAGAAGAGACAACTACACGAATGGCATACAAATATTAATCACACAAAATTAATGAAGCATTTGGCAATAGGTGGGTGGCTGAGAGTTGTAACTGCCATTATTTCATATTTGTCAAAGTTATCTTGCTCTCAGTCTATGATGTCCATCTAATACCTGAATTGAAAGCCCTTTGAGTCAAAATTTGCCTCCTCATTTCAGGGAACACAGTGATCCACTTCAGGCCTTGGGGTGCTGCCATGGTGCACTGGTGCTATTTCCATCTGACCAGTTGTTTCCAAATTAGGGAAACAGGGTTTACTATCAGGGTTACTAACAGGGTTGTGAACCTGATAGTAATATGTGTTCATCTACTGTTGATGCTTGTGTCTGGTGCTCCTTGAAAATGTTTGATCTACAAGAGAGTTGGATTTAGAAAAAAGGCTGATAATTGTAGCATTAGACCATCTGATCTGGAGCTGTATTCTATTGACATTTTCTTTTCAGCATTCATTATTGCACATCTTTCTTTCCTCTTTGATATCTTCTTTTTAACAACAGAATGCCTGAGTAGTCTAAAATCTCTTGTCTTTCATTGGTTATCAAATGATGCTTATATTAGAAGACATCTGCTTAGGCTCCATTTTACCAGGAAACCATTTCCAGCTCCCTTTTCATGTACCCATGTTCAATATTCCTTGAAGCACAAAAAAGTCTTCCCTACTGACTTTGTCTTTTTTAAACACTTTTGCTATAGAAGCTCTCTGCCAATGCCAATAAAAACAACTTACATTAGAGGGACTGACTGCAGTGTCTAGAAAACTGACTCTGAGAGGAATGTGCACTTGAAAATTGTCTTGAATGAATTTATTATGCTAACATATGTTAAAACTGCCAGTGCTGCAAAGGAAACTGTCTCCAGCTTCTACTCACATTTACAGGACCAAAATTTTATTCTAATAAAGAGTGGTGTGTTTGCAGCTGGGAGTGGGGTAGAATCAAGATACATTAAGTAAAATAGACATTAAAAGTGCAATGTAACAGATGGGTACAAAAGTGAATTTTTATCATGATGATCCATTAGTGTTTTGCAGCCAGGCAGAGAAAAACGGTGACCTGGAACAAATCAAGAAGAATGATGCTTGACTTATGCTTTCTTCTGCAAAGTGTGACCCATATTCATAATTTTAATTAGAAATGTATTTTCTTTATGGGATGATGAGCTAATTTCTGTCCATTTTTTGTAACTCATTAAGTACCCAGGTTAAATTACAAATAAATGGGGAATGAATAGGCTGGTCTTTGGACCAGCTACAAAAAAAATCCCTGTGAAATGGAGAAATCGATCAGCACATAGCTGTGTGCTCACTAGTTGCATAAGCCACTGTTATCCTCAGACAACCTTTACTAAATCTTGCCATCAATATTTAAAATCAGTCTAGCACAAGCCATGTTTTTAAAATCCTAAGCAAGTCATCTAGAAGACTGATTTTTGTCCCATAAATGACCTCTGGAAGAAAAAGCACATGCACAGCACTTTCTTCCACTAGTGGAAAGATGTTCACCACATATAGGACTGGCAAGCAGTGCACAGGAAAGTACATTGACTTAAAAGCACTTTAAGGGAACTTTCGACTGAATGCAGTAATGCTGTCTGGAGGGATAAGTCCATGGGCCCATGTTCTTCTCCAACTTGAAAAAGACCCTGACACTGTTAATTACTCTATCTGACACTGGATGCATAAATGACTGTGCATATGTGTTCCTAATTGCTGATCTGCTCAAGTGCAATGTCACTGGCAGCAAGACCAAGCTCTGCAGGCTGCCTTTGGTGGGATGTAACTCTCTATTGTGCACAAAGTAAACCAGCTGCCTCAACATTTTCCCACAAGCCCTTACACTGCATTGCTTAAATCACTAGACTGAACACTACATCAAATGTGCAATAACACTGGACTCTCCATTGTGCACGCTGTGAGTCTGGCACAATCACACTGTGATTGAACACAGGGTTAGTAGGGACTGTGCTCAGAAATGTTCATGGCTGAGCAAAGAAGTACCATGTATGCTCAGAGCTTTTGAAAACCCACAGCTGCAACTGCAATCATTTGTTGATTTATACCTGTGCAGTCAGAAAAGATTCACAGAATCACAGAATAATTAGGATTGGAAGGGACCTCTGGAGATAACCTAGTCCAATCCCCCTGCCAAGGCAGGGCCACCTAGTGCAGGTTACACAGGATTCTGCAATTGTGTTTTCGATAGTTAATATGCAAGTTTCCACATTTCAGTGTCAATCTACTGCAGAGGTGGTTGAAACAAACTGATACATATATGTATAACCCTTCTTTGTCACTGAGATTGTCTGAAAAATTTTGATGCTTAAATATTAGCTTGTTATTGTCCTTGTTGTGGGCTGAAGGGGCTCATGCATTTTTGCCAAGGATGTGGACAGATAAAAAAAAACCTTTTCAAATTCCGGCAACTTCTGTCTCTAAAGCTTTGAAATATCAACTAATAGTGGCTTAGCAGCAGATGGCTGGAGCAGGTAAGTCTTGATATGGACTGAAACATTCAAGTCTTGATCTGGACTCATGTTAAAGCAACGCCCAGACACTCAATTAGCTTGCTTAAGGGGGATGGATGAGAAGTTTGATTCCTGAGTAAGTTGGCTGCAAAAATATCCTTTAATCATGTTAGCCTAAGGTGTTGTGTAGGGTTTGGTTGACCTTGACCCTTATGCACTGCTGTGTCTGAAAAAAAACAGGTTCTTCTAATTATCAGCAAAGTGAATACATTACCATTTAATCATAATTCCCTTGAAATGGCAACTTTGATTTCATGGTAGTGTTTACTGTTCTAGACTCACTTGTTGTGTCACAAATCCAAGCTCTGGTGAGCAAACCGTCTAAGTTTGACTGGAAAAAGCTTTTGAACTCACTGCTTCTTGCTCAAGAGAATGAAAAACAAACCTTAAAGCTGCCAATATTTATGTTTTGGGGAAACCGGTTGAAAAAGAGAAAGAGATTTTCTGAGCTCAGAACAAAAATAGAGCATTAAAAAAAGCTTATTTTGTTTTCTCCCTTTGAAAATTCCCTTTTCATTTTAATTAAGCTCTCACAGGATTCATGGTGTTGGAGAGTTTTCAAAGAAACAGAGAACTTGCTTGCCAGGATTTTTTTGTCTTTTTTTCCCCCCCACTCTGCTAGCTCACACAGCTCTACTTGTTGAAAATATTTATTTGCTCTGAGAAAAGCAGCTGAAGCAGAGGACTTGCTGAGAGTGTTCAGGAAACCTAAACACAATATTATTAGTAGCAACTTCTACATATTATAGAGACAAAGGCACATAAGATTTTTCTGTTGTAGATAAATTGATTCAAACTGGAAAAAATTTGCTGTAATTTAAACTTTGTGTTACCTTACAGTTGTAAACCAGGGTCACAGAAAGCTTGATTTTTCTACTAGGAGTAGAAAGATATAGCTGTTGCAATAGTACATTGATTTGCAATAAATTCTGTGTAGTTTTGGCCTCCATCCCACAAACATCAAGCTGGTCAGTTCAGATATCGGTTTCCTGAGGGGCTGACAAAGACTTTATCTCTTTCCCAATAGCTCTGGCACCTACAGTCTTCCCAGCACAGGATCATGAATTTTCCCTGCGTTTGGGAATTGGGTACTGAGTACATCCAGAAAGGCTTAGCACAGCTGCTCAGCAGCTGCAGGGCAAGGGCTTCTCCTTGTCTCTGTTCAAGAGCACTGTGTTTGCTGAGCCCTGAGCAGGGCTGCCAGGTGACATCTCCTTCTCGACCCCCAGGTCACAGTATGAGCAGATCCCACAGCCTCATTGGACATAAAATTACAGGCATAACAGGTCACCAGGTCATAGAAGGAGATCAGGTTGCCTTTCATGAATTTATGCTGGCTGGGCCTAATCCTCTGGTTGTCCTGTATGTGCTGCATGATGGGACTCAAGGTGATCTGCTCCATGACCTTCCCTGGCACTGAGGTCAGGCTGTAGTTTCCTGTATCCTTCTTCTGATGCGTCGGCCAGATGGGCATCACATTGGCTAACCTCCAGTCAACTGGGACTCCTTCAGATTAGCCATGACTGCTAGTTAATGATGGAAAGTGGCTCGGTGAGCACTTCTGCCAGCAATCTCAGATCTCATCCAGCCCCATCGACCTTGGTGTGTCCAAGCAGTGTAGCAGGTTGCTGATCATTTCCCCTTGGATTATGGGGACTTCATTCTGTTCCCCATCCCTATCTTTCATCTCAGGGGACTTTGTATCTGGTCTTACTATTAAAGACTGAGTAAAAGAAGGCATGAAGCACCTCAGCCTTTTCCTCATCCTACGTTTCTCCCTACATCCGAAAAAAAAAAAGAAAGGAGATTCTGCATCAAAATTAAGTGCATGAGGATGATTCAGGTTAAGTATTACTTAGATCTAAAAATCTTTATTATACAGCTTGAAAATTGTATCAGTTGACAAATGTATAAACATTCTTAAATCCTATCACATTCTGCTGATTTTAACAGCAGTCATATTTGTGTATGTAGGAATAGAATTTGGCCTAATTAGATATTAGAAATGTGGTTGTACTTGACACTTACAGAAGGCTCAGTCATCCTCAGAACTCAAAGCACTTTACAAGGCAATAAAATAGTACAATCACCGTTTCCTGAAGAGGGAATATAACAGGAAAAAGTAAGGTGATTTGTCTCAAATTACCCAGGCTACCTCATTTCGGTCAACAGGACCACAGTAGCTTCATTCTCAAATTAGGGAAATTCACTATGACATGGCTCAGTTTATGAGAGTCTAGGATGAAAAAATGGCTGTGGGATTGAGAAATTAGTTTTGCAAAATTATTTACTTCTAGTAATATCTTGGCAAAAGAATATGTCTGAAAGGTTTTTTTATGACTAATATATGGTGTTTTAAAAACAGTTATATTTTTGCATTTGTTTTTTTCTTTTTTTTTCTCATTCTTTTGAAGGTTGCCCATGGAGATAAAGCAGTTTGATGTAACAGGAAAATTCCATGTGCTTTATCTATTTGAATTTGCAACATAATTGTAAGTCATTTTCTGGCAAAACATTGATGTGAGAACAATAGAAAGGCCTGGCCTTTAGGATGGCAATCTAGCATGTGCTCAGGTATCTTTCCTCCCCAAATATGTGCATACATACACATACATCCAAGGGTATTGTTAAAGGCTTTTGTCAATTTGAATTGTTATTAATGTTTGCAATCTAAAAATAAAGCCTTTTTGGACAAGATTGAAAGATCTTCAGGCACTAGTGAGTAATTCACTCTGTGTCACAGCATATAAGTAATGACTGAAGGGTGTGAAACTCTGTACAGACCTTTGCATTAAGATGAATAGAGCAGCAGACTACACTCGCTGAAGGGTTTTTGTATGGGTGAACACAACAGTATGTTTGAAATATATCAAAAGGAACTGTTGTATATTTCACACTTCTTAACAGTGAGGGCAAAATATATTGTATGCAGTACCATACAGGTAAGAGCTATGAGAAAAATGGTGCAAGATAAAACACCTCTGAATATTAAAACTAGGCTCAGAAAATGCAGCTATGCTTTTGGCAACTGGCTGATATGCCAGCAACAAACAAACTGGGGAGACAGGGCTGAAATTAGCTCCTGTCTCTGCTAATATCTTGTCTATAATGAGGTCCCAGATTTTTCCCTTTTGTTTGCTGTTTAGCAGTTCATCTGAACAAACATCAGTGCTCACAGAGCATTCATAAGTGATTACAGCCCTTTGTCTGAGCATTTGCTCTTTGGGATTTGCTTGCTGAGCGTGCTGGTTGGTCACCTAAGGACACATCTACATTACACAATGCCATGTCATGGGAGAGATACCCAAGATAGCCCAGGAAGAAGGACAGTATGTCTGTGTGGCACGTTGCCACACTGCGTACTCATTCGGCTCCCAGGGGCTGCATAAATGAGTTAGCTCAATTCAGTTGGCACAGCTCTGTGCTGACCTGGCTGTCCAGATCCCAGGACTGGAACTGGCTTGTTTGGAGGTAGGTCAGTCTAGATAGACTTTATCTTCCTCATTTGGCTGACCTCAACTCTCCTTCTGCACTTATTTCCGACAAAGACATTATTTTGTCACAAATTTATATTTTTTCCATAATTAAACAACAATCATGGCTAAAAGTTTCTTTCTGTGCACATTTCCATAAGAAAATCTTTCCTCAGCTGACTAGATGGAAAAAGTGAATGCAAAGAATTAAAAAATATTTATGTAAAATACAATTAAGAATTCACAAACATTCATGTAAACACATTTTCCCTATGTTCACGCAAAGCCAAATCTTATGCTTGGCAAATCTTGCTTATGTCTTTCCTTATTAAATATATTACCAAAAAAACAACATAAGATAATTCTTCTAGTTAAAGAGTAATGATCAGCCACAACATTATATTTCTTGCATTTTCCTTTCTGTGTTACAAGTCTTTGATAACCTAATCACTCTAAACTACCCAACTGTATTTTTTTATGACAGAAGTGAATCTGAATGAGAAAAGGAGAGTGAATTTTTTGAATGATCTGTAAATCATCCTGCTATGAGACTGCTCTGATTTCTTACTGCTCCTGGTTTGAACTATTTCAATGGGTTTCCAACTATTTTCATGGTTTATCTGATGGTACAGGACCATATGATAACTGTGAAAGACTAAGTCAAACCTCATGTAAACTTACCATTATGCTACTTTGCTCAGTGGAGCTGTCAAAGTTTGAATCTTGGTGGCCTTAAAGCATTTGGTACAGAGGGTGGCCCTTTTTATCACCAGAAGGGAATTCAGGTGGGATGAGAAGAGTTCAGACCCTATGCAGTAATTACTGAGGAGTTGGGTGTGTCAAGATGTCATCTCAAAATCACCAGGAGCTTTCTTTGTACCCTTCATCTCTGCAGCTTCTTTAAGGGTCTTTTGTAGATGAACTGGAACCCAGCAAATAAAAAACCCCACTGACAATTCTGTGGAAAAAAATCTCAAAATAAATTTTTTTCCTGGTCATTTGTGATTTTCAGCAATGAAACCAATAATCATAGGGCAAAAATGCAAGAATACAATATACAGACATTGCAAGGAGAGGAAGACTGCATACAATTTGAAGAGAATAAGAAAACAATTTCACAGTAGAAACTTTGTAAGAAAATTCCTTCACAATCTCCCAAGAAAACCTGACAGAGAAGCATATTCAGTGGTGCACATCACAACAGCGTTTTGCTTCAGGGTAGAAAACAGTCAGACAAATAAATGAGATAAATTTGTATCCTAGAAGGGAAGGATATTGGTATCCTCCCTGCAATCTGATGCTGTAAGTGTTCACTGAAGGGCTGCTATTGGGTAGACCCATCAACAGAGGAAAGGGGTTGTTAGGGGGTGGAAGCCTAACACAAACATGCACAAAGAAACTGAAATAGCAAAGATGGAGAGCCCCATCCCTGCTCCACTCCAGGAGCAGCAGGGTGAGTGTGATTAAACTGGTGGCTTCATGAAAACTTCTACATGCAACAAGTGTTGCTATTACTCTTGACTTTGCCCAGCAGATGCATGGACTCTATAGTAAGGAATAACAGCATACACCTCGGTGTATGTTTTAAGCTGGTATGAGCCTGTTTCCATGAAGCTGCACTGTACAATGCTGACTTTGACCAGATGAACCCTGCAAAAGGGCAGGAATAGTGTTTAGCCATCTTAGAGCATGAACAGAATCCATCTATCTCCACGTGGTCAGAGGTCCCTCAGTGCTCCCACAGGTTTGATGTAACCAAAGACAAACACACTGAATGCTCACAGAAAAGGAAATCTTGAAATGTGTGTGTGTATTCAGAGCAAATGAATTTAATAAAAAAAAAAGGAAATTATTTCTCCTCCTTCTCTCAGCCCTATTAATTAACAGTTTTACACCAAAATGAATGCAATACATATGCAATGGATTAAAAACATGGCATACACTAATGGGCTAATACAAGCTTCTCTGTCTAATGAGTATGTACCAAGTCAGCTGAAAAGTAAAGGGTGCCAGATTCACCCCTGGGTTAGCTCCATTGCTTGCAGTTATGTTAAATTACATTGGCAGTGAATTTAGCCCTTTTACAAACACTTCAGCTGCACCATAGTCAGCGTTTTCTCATCACACACTCCCTTTCTTTCCTGCAGTAAGCCCTAAAACAAACAATAAAAAATAGTGGTAGACAAAGAAACCACCTTTTCTCATACAGAGCTCGGCAGGCACAAATAGCTAGGCATCAGCCAGCAGTTCTCCTGGCTTCCATCTGCCAATTTCCTCTCTTAAAACATCAGCCTTTTCTTTGTTCACTCCAAGATTTGTGACCTCTGAGCAAGTATTCCAGGATCCAGACTCCAATCTAACCAGGCTTTCTCTGACTAGCATGGGAATTGGTCTCTTTGTTTGTTTGTTTTCCTGAAAACAAGTCTGTAGAGTGTTGCAGCAGCTTATTATATACCACCAGGAAAGAATTCTCTGTGCCATAACTTGGAGAAACATTATTCTCAGATAAAAAAAGAAAATAAAAAGCAGCAAACAAACCAACCATCCCAAAAGGACTGTCACTTATGTTGGTTGCTGAGACTCCTGCAGCCCTACCAGCAATGATTGAATGACAGCTCATCTCTTGGTGTAGATTAACCTTCATTTTGATGGGCTTTAGTTGTTGCTTAGCACATCACCTTACCTGAGACACTAACTGGAATGTTTGTCAAGCATAAATACCATTTCATCTATGGGAAGCTACGCAGCATGAGAGGGTGAATAAAATGCTGTTGCTTTGCAGCTGGTGAGCAAGTATTTCAGGACAATAATAAGACCATTATTAAATGTCAGTATGACTGCACTATATAATTCTGGATCACAAATAAAAAAACTCACCACAGAGCAGATTCAGCATTTTACCCATCGGAAACAGCTAACAGTACACAACAGCTGAAAATGATCTATTTTTATATCCCTATCAATAGAAATCTGAGTAGCTGCTAACAATATTCCACCCATGGATTTACAGCTGCAGTTATTAAGGCAAAATTTCACCTATCATTCACCATCATTTGTAACTCTCAAAGATCTGTCAGTGTAATATCTTGAAGATTAGGTCATTTCAGTTTACTCACATGACATACATATATTCCTATCCAGCTTTCCCAGGCAGGGAACACATCTCATTCACTTACTATGGTGAATTTGGCAGCAACCCCTGTATTTAAATTGCTTAGTGGTACTGATTACAATGGGATTGTTGTGGCCTTTCCATTCCTCCACTATTTGTATCCAGTCTTCTGCTGAGATGAATGATTCCTGGCTGCAGCAGCATCTTTTCCACATTCTGCAACATTTTCTTAACCTTATATTGTTGTTGTTTAATATATTTAAGTAGTTGAATACTCATTTCCATTCTGTGTGTTGCTGACTTAGGACAACTTAGTGAACACAAGAAAATAACTGACTGAATGTGTGAATAACCTGTAAGTAGCTTTCAAGGCTACAGATACTTTAAAGCTGTCTTGTGTTTTATGTCCAAGGCCAAAGCATGTTACACAGAACATTCATCCCTCAAAATATGTGCTTCTCATCACTGCTTTTTAAGGATACTTGTTGCATATTCAGTTCTGCCCATGTGCATCTCATCTGACAGGAGAGCCTTTTATTTTCATTCTAGATTGCAGCAAATATCAGTCCAAAAGTCAAGATGTGGTTTTCTTTTTGTTTAAAGCTTTTCCGTACTTTTTGGCTGCTGACAACAAAGAGATGTTTCACTCCTTAAAAATCTCAGTTTCATCCAAGGTGTGACACATACTCTTTAACATATTCTCCTCTGGAAGTGTTTCTTTTAGCCATAATATTCTCTGCTCAAATAAATATGTCGGGGTCTCACTCACACACAGAATTAGAAACAAAATAAATATTTATTAACCAGATGCGAAGCATAGCATTTTCCAGCTTGGAAAGAGCTTAATAATCCCTGCTGATTTTTATCCTTGTGGAGCTCTAAAAATCATTTGTAACCTTTCTCTGTCAGCATGAGTGGAACATCAAGATGATGTATGATAGAAAGGGAAGAAGTTTTCTCTGGGAAAAAAAAAGAAATGAAATAAAATGAAATACAGTATAAAAGGTGACCTGTGCTTTGTTTACATGTTTCTCATTACAGGTCAATATTTACAGATATCTCATCATCATGACATTATCATTCAGTAGAGCACTGAGTGCAGAACCCATTGCAGGGACCTAATCCCACACTGTAGTGTTGTGGATCTATAAGAAGTAAAACCAATCCTGCTAAGGGGTATAAAAAGGGTCTGGCAAATTACCCCAAGTTTCTGTTCTCAGAGTGGATGTCAGTCTGAGAGATGGTCTCATCAACCAAAGTAACAAGTGTGCTCTTTAAATAATCGATGCTCAATTACAATGATGACACCCTCGCTGCACATCTTTATGTTGGCCTCTTGCACAGACCCCATGAATCAATGAACATGGACAGCAAGAAAGAGGGATTTAAAACAGACAAGCTGGTGGGCACAAAGAAGGCAGATGAAGGTTCCAGGGCCTCTGGAGAACAAACACTTTGTTGAAAAACTGATATTTTTTTGTCTGTCATGGACATGAAAAGACATACAGGTACCAGCACTGCTGTACCACACTTTAAGACCTTCTCTGTATTATCATCCAGAGATTTGGTCAGCCAAATACAGGAAAGATGATTTAAAACTGCAGTGGGGGAAAAGGGTTTTTTAGGACATGACCTGTCATCTTTATAGTTTAGCTTCAGGCAAAAGTGTCCTTGAAAGTGCTAAATGGTTTCCAGCTGGTCATGAGGAAATCTTTGCTGGATTTGGAAAAAGGATTGATAAGCATGAGTGCACTGCTGCTCTGCACCAGTGGGAGAGGAGAACCGAATTGTTTCACAATGCAGCTTAATGATTTTGTGAAAAGGGTGGAGAAACTCAGTCCTCCATGATAGCAGTTACTGGGAAATTTTGATTTGGACCACTCGATGATCTTCACTAGGTGTCTGGATAATGATGTTTGTGAATGCTGTGGTTAAAACTCCTTCCACTTTATATTATTATACTAATTTTGTGGACCTTCACAATCTGTGCCTCCTTTCATAGTAAGGCTATGAATTTTAAACAAAAACATCTCTGGTATTACATTGCACACTCAACTATTGCAAAACCCATGCTCAGTTGCCTCTGTATATCACCATATGTTTTTCTGCATCACCATGGCAAGGACTTATCTTCTGAATAGAGTTGAGGACTGTGTTCTGTTGCTTTTGAGCAGCACAACTGGCTGGTGGTGCAGTTTATAAAAATAAGACATAACACCTAGTGCATGCCTAGACTTGCTCAAACATATTTCAGTAAGCCTGGACCTGTGTTCTTGCGAAAAATATTTTTTTTGGTCATATTACATAGTAAAACCTCTGTGGTAGCCTCAAAGACATTTGCTGCCTACATTTCTCTGCCATGGTGTTTCTTCATTCCAGCAGACTGGTTCAAAGGCATTATACAATGAAGTTGCTGAGAATAAATTTATTTAAAGCAAGATTTTTCACTCAATATTAAGAAAAATCCTAAAACTGATATGTCTTATACCAATTTTAAAAGAGAAGGCAAGGAAGAACAGAAGTGATCTCCAATCACTTCAATGTCTGTGTAAAGACTTTTCTGATGTTCCAAAAGTGCATTTTTTTGTTACATTTAATTAAGACATATCTAACTTTGACATATCATTTGTGCAAAATCTTCCTAGACTTCAGATGTGAAAAAAGGTGGATAATACTCTGCTGTGGACTGAGTATGTTAAAATCACTAACAACTAAGCCTTTATATACAAAACTTCTTCTAACAGTCTAAGAAATACATTTAAGATCATCCCAGTGTATTAAGTAGTACTTCAGTATTTCCTTCCCTTGTAATATTTATTCACACTTCCCAAAACTTCCTGGACAACAGAAGTGCAGTTGCTTGTCATTCCTTGAGTTTGGCAGTTTTTGTGTCTCTCCTGCTCTGCAGATTCACACTCATTTTTCCTTTGTGTGGATCATCCTGCCTCCTGTAAATCAGAGATTTACAAAGCACAGGGGTGAGAAGTTTGGCTTTCATGTATTCAGTTGAAGCTTCTTTGCAGATTGTTCTCTGTTTCAGCATCCTAGAGGTGAGAGTGCCAGTGGCTCTGGTATTTTCCTCTGCAAGAGAAGTGGCCTTAATTACCCCAGCAGGTGGCTGGCTCCCAGGCAGGCTGAGTGTCTGCTGTTCTCCACGCTCCACTACTGGCTGGTCAAAAACCCTGTTATGAGAAAGGCAGCAAAAATAAACAGTCCTGATAAACTGTGCTAGATGCTGCAAAAGAAGTTTTATTTTTTAAAAGTCTGTTTTGATTAATTTTATTTTTTTAATGAATTTGGCTCTTTTTTTTGGCTGCTTGCCTGATATTTTTTTAAAAGACACAGCTTTTTCTTAAGATACCAAGAGCTTTTTGTAAGTTGGTCACTACTTCAAATTGCCAGGAGTCAAATTCTGTGGGTCTTTTAGGGCCTTGATAGAGAGCTGTAAAAGAGGCATATTCTCATCTCTCAACCAAGCCATGTTTTCAGGGACCCAGGAGCTGCCAACAAAGTTTTTGCTTTTGATATTTTATTGTTGATTTTTTCAAAGCCTCAACTGCTAGTTGGCCTGAAGGGAATAGCTCAGTTCTTAAGCCCTAAAAGTCTCAGTTCTGCCACAAAAAAAGCTATCTAGCTGGCTCATTGGTATCACCTTCAGAAGCTTCTGGATAGAACTCAGGATTGACAGGTTCACTTGCTGATCAGGGTTGTGATCTCCACCTTGTTTCTAAGGATTTTTAAAAGCCAAATAACCATTGTGCTTAGCTTTTTCTTTTTCCTGCCCTGGCTATATATGTTCTGATCTATGGATATGATACCCATACACAATTGATTAAGTCTCTTCTGAATTTCATTGCTTTCAGAAGCAGCATCCATCAAAGTCACCTACAATTAATCACAATTCACACACTGAGTGCAAAGAATTATCTTCCATAAAAGACTTCCATAAACTGAAAAAAAAACGATTTGAAAATTGTTCCTTAAGCCAAAGTTACTGGTGTTTGCAATGCCTGATACCCTGTTTCCAGACAGAAAGAACATGAGGTTGATATTTTCTAACTTTATTTTCTCTGTCGAGAAAAGTTTCACATAGTTACTTAATCTTCAAAGACTCCTGAAAAAGAATATAAGTTGGAAAAGTCCTGACAGTTTGTATCAGCAGTCCTGATGTGGGCTGGCTGTTGGGTGATTATGTCTTTACAATGCTCCTGTGGAGGGTCTAAGTAAAGGACCAAAGCTTTCAGATTTTCAAAGCTGACATTTTCACTAGCCTCTTTAAACACAATAATGCCTTCAGTTTTCATGCAGGCCACTCAGTCTTCCTTCATTTGCTCACCCTGCTGACACAGCTGTTCTGATCTGACAGAATCTAGCTAGTCATGTCCTTTCCATAAGGAGAGGTTCACAGATATCACAAAAGCTGTGTGAGGGTTCAGGCACTACTCCTGTAAGAGCTCTAATAGATTGCATATGTCTGGATACACACAGATAACATGAAAGCACTTCTGAGAAAAGAGTCTTTCCAAAAACTTTCTTGTACTTACCTCACAAATATATTAAACCATTTTCAAGAAGTCTTGGAATGTAGCTAAAAATGTCATATTCAAATAAGTCATGGCAATCATTCATAAGGCCAGTATTGTGATTATTGGTCTATACAATATTATTAGCCACTATCTTAATTTTACCACTAATGAATTCAGAAGCAATTTGACAGAAATTTTTGACAGATGATGCCATCATAACTTAATATCTTATTTCTCACACAAATGTCCTGCGTGTTGTGCTTGTTCACTAACAGGAAATCTTGACCTTTCCTGCTTTAATTGAAGATCTACTTTGATGCTCTTGGCCAGCAGCTGACTGGTCCTATGGACAAAACTTGAGGCTTTGCAGACTGTAGCTCAGTTTTGTAATCACACGTGGTTCCAGAGGTGCCTGAGGTTTGCAGTAACCTTCTTCCATCAGGTATACAGCCTAGCTGTGTGAGATGGAAGGTGCTATGAAAAGCAGCCCTCATAGCATGTAGTAACTCTAAAAGTTGCACAGAGGCTCAGGACAAAGTCAGGGTTCTCAGAGCAGACCAGGAGGTGTCCAGGACAACACAGCTTATGTTTGTCTCCAGACATGTTCAGATATGTAAAATCACAGTTATAAATTTGCTTGCTGGCCTTGAGTTTGTTACACAGAGAAACTGTAATATCTCTGCTCAGAAAGATCTTCATGATACCAGCAAGTTCAGGTCATACTGCAGCCTCCCAGTCATGCTCACACAGGTTTAACATTTTGAGCAAAACATCTCTTAAAGGTAATAAAAGTAATAGCAGGAACCCTAACTGCATGAGTACTTTTTGATACAACTGGCAATACATCTATGGTAGAATAAAACTAGTGATTAGTTCCCCAGGTTTGACTTTACCAGTGAAGACCATTTGAAAGTAGAGGACCCTTTGATATTCCAGCAGCAAACACTAGCAAATGCACACTAAATATTTACAGAATGTAAATTGCAGCCTCCAAATAGTCTGAGTAGAATCTCACTTTTTCTGCTTTAGGTGATTATCTGGTAAGAGCAGTTTCCTGGTTGAAGGAATAAAAAGTTTAAGCCTGAGGCCAGCATGGAAAGCTTCTAGGTCCAAAGAAAACCTTTGGCTTGTTTTCTAACTCTCACTGTCACAGCCACTTCTTTCATTGCTTTTGTAGGATGTAGGCTTTCAACATTTTTTGCATCCTGTTGGGTGCAATAAGCCAACTTTTTTGGAGGTTAAATAAGCTATTTTGAATAGCTTAACACCTCCCCAGAAAACCTGCCTGCTCCCCATACAGCGTATAGCTAACAGCATTCAGGTCTACTTCAGGCATAGTCCCAATATGTTTTTGGCTTTTCAAAGTGTCAAAAATGCAGAAAGCAGTTTTCCAGCCTCTCAAAATGCAGAATTTGCAATATCTTTCTGAACTTCATGGGATTTAATGCATCAACAAAATCTTCCCAAGCTCTGGTTTTGCATCAATGCCTTCATGGTAAAAAATGCACCGTAGTAATTGTGATGGTGAAGCCTCACACCCAAACCAGGTTTGTTAGAAACATCTTTGCAAAATTCAAAACACATCCTTCTCTATTACCTTTTCCTGAAATCTTACTTGTGCCTACACAATGGAATTGAGTTCACGCTAGTTTCCTACATGTGCTTGGCATCCGATAAAAAAAACACTTTGTAGTGATTTTTTGATGCCTTCTGCTTCTATGACCTAAAAGTTTGACTTTCTGCTGTGGCATATAAATGTGTAAAGGTCCATATTATTCCTCTACTCCTATTTTATACTGCTTTTATTTTATCAATCTAAGAACACTCTAAGAAATGATGGAACATTTATGTCTCTGAATATTATGTTTTCCTGTGGTTTTTGACAGAGCTTATTTGCCCTGCTTCAAAATTCAGATTGTTTCACAATGACCCTCTTCAACATTGTTAGTTATGATCTGGTTTTGCCTGTACTTCTGCACTGGCAATATTTGTGCTTAAATCTTTCAGCCTTGTTAGGACAGACTTTTTTAATAAGCCAGATCCTGGAAGGCTGAGGATTACTACTGCTCACTTGCTCTCTACTTGTTATATTTTCATGTGGACATTTAATACTGGCTATGCTCAATGATCTCTGTTCTGACCTGGAATATCCCTTTCATGTTCACTGCCTCCTTTTCCCACTTCAAAGGACAGGTACTACAGTTGCTCTTTTTCTGTCTGCAGGTGCCTCACCTGTTTCATGAAGTTTCAGAAATAATCAGTACTGGCTCCAAGAATTCTTTAGTCATACTAGCATAACATTTATTAAACCTAGCCAATTTGAGGGCATTCTCTTTAGCTATGCCTATGCATTTTCCTTTCTCTATACCAGCCTGAGACAGAATCATTTTAGCTGCCAGTATTAATTGTGCTAGCCCTATACTTGCAGTTGACCTTTTTAGTGAGAACTGAGTAATAGGACTACTAAATACTTCAGGTTTCTCAGAGTTCTTCAGTGTCCCTCCTTGTTAAGCAACAGAGAATATACTTTCTTGGCCTTATCTATCCACTTCTGATAGGATGTTTTATTGTGATTTCTGTGTTTCTTTCTCTTCACATCTCCCTTTGTGCCATGTACACTGACACTTGGTTCTCATGTGCTAGTATCTACCAGATCTCTGCATTTATTTTAGTCAGTCTTCCTCAAATGCCAAATGGTTTTGTTTTGCTACTCTCTTCCCTCTCTTCTATGCATCACGAGCTTTCCAATTTTAGGGTAGCTCCAAGTTGTTTCTCTGTCATGTTCTTAATCAGTTCTGCCTTATTATCTAGAAAAGTCTTCTTTTCTTGTCTTTAATGCATAAAAAAATGTTCACAATGAACTCAAAGCACTTTGTGGTCACTTCTTGTCCTCCTTTCTCATTAGATGACAGAGTAATTGAGTTGCCCTTGTATCAGTTCATGTGCTTCAGATGATTTAGTTTGTTGCTTACAGAAAGCCTTGGACAGCTGGTATTTCTGGCTAGGATATTTATTCCCACTATTAATTCGCTTCTGAATTCTTTTATCTTCTGAAATACTTTTTGAATGGCAAATTGCTGAGATGTCATTAATGTCATTTTGTCACAGCTGATTGTTAACTCCACACTTTTTTCAAGAGTAAGTAGGCCTCCATCCTCATGTTGAGTGAGATTTTAGTTTAGAAGGGCTAAACTGCCATCAAACCCCAGATACTCTAGAGCATTATGCCTGATGCCTCTGCCTATACCTTTTCATAATACCAAAGCTGTTGGTGAGATCAAGAGCACAGGGTGATGGAACAGATACTTTTCTGGCAGCAGCTGTGATAATTTAGGTAGTTCATCCCGGTTGCATTTACTTCAGCTGGGAAATTTCTCTTGAAAACAAAGCTCTGATGTTGTTAACTATGTTGGCTGGCTTAGAATAACATCTCAGGATGAATCACAGTGAATGTTGCCAAACGTTTTTGTGAAACCTCTGAAGTTTCTGTGTGTTTTTTGACACCTAGTGGCTATCTTTGACTATTATTCCTGAGCTGGAAGCCTGGTCAGCATCTCCCAGTTTGAAATACAGACTCCTCTGCACCAGGGTTCAGCTTAACTGCTTTCTTTGTTCTACTTATAATCGTTCTGTGTAAGACTTCGTTACTGAAAGCAATTTCACGTTGTACAGTGTAAACTGAAAAATTGTTCTTGCTTAATGAAGTTTTTGCTTCAGTTGCTATGGTTCCCATCATTGCTAATTCATTACCAGAGAACAGAAAAACAGATAAATTAGAATATTGTTGTCATGGCATAGGTAACAAGAATCTAATGAGAATATGAGACTGACAGAAAAGAAGAACAAATAAAGAGCTATCATTCTTGGTCTCAGGTTACTCAAATATTTCAGAATAACAAGGTATCAAACTTCTCATAAAAGAAACATAAAGGAATAGTCTAAATAATGACTCAGGTAGGCTATGAGAAAATTATCTCTATTAATTTATTGATTAATACACTCAGATTTATGGGATAAATAATGTCTGAGAAATGCAATCCTTTTTCTCCTCCCAGAATGCTTTGCAGATGTTTCTGTGTTTCTCTAGGGCCTCACATTATGTATTAATAACAAACAGAAGAGAATATAGTATATCTGTTTTCTTACAAGGCTTTGTATATCCAAGACTGACTTTAAGGCATGAATATGGTTATGGATTGAAAATCAAAATAGAAAGGAGTCCTGTTGGTGGAATATTAATTAGTCATGAGGTGATACTTTATCTGTGCTTGCTATCTATTTGCTCTCTGTAGCACCCAGAAGCCTGAGCTGAGCTTAGCCACCATTGCATGATGTGTCCACACAACACAAACCATGTGATGCTCTCCCTGAAAATTTTCATTTGCAGTTTAAAAGTAAAAGAGGCAAAGTTTGCCAGGTGAAAGAAAGCTGAGCAATGTGATTAGCTCAGTACCATGTGGCTGCTCAGTGGTGACAGAGGGTAGAAGAGTTTTCTTGTCTCACTCCAATAGGAAACATTTTAAATGTGAGTATTAAAATGCAAATCCACTTCAGCCTTTATCTTTGATTACAATCTCATTCCCATTGGCCTTTTTTTTAAGTGAAAGATTGCTCTTAAGAGGTGGGTTGGGTTTTTTTGCCTTGATTATTTTGAACAGTTTAGAAACATATAATAACCCCTAGATGAGCAAGTTTTTTCAGCAACACATGAACTTGTGCTTAATTCTTCTCATAAGCCTTCCCTCAGTATTTAATGAAAACATTATTAAAACCTCTGATGCTTTTTCTCCTAGCTCAGCTGATCACGAGATCCAGAAATATTTCATGTCTTGATAGCACCTACACTTTTTCTCCACTGATGAGATATGCATTTGCTCTGAGATTCACTTGAGTCAGATCAGGCACTGCCTGTAGCCTGGTTATGCCTGCTGCTTGTTGGTCCTCATCTAGGCTGTGCAGCCCCCATGGGAACCCAAGCATATCTCTTCAACCAGAGATGGTATAGACCAGAAAACAATTCTTTAGTGCCTGGTAAACATCACTGGCTCAGAAACTCTTCTTTAAATAAGTAACCTTCTTGCTTAAGAAGTATATTTACTGTAACTGGGATGAAGTGAAGAAATGTGTAACATTTTGGTAAACTTTTGTGATATAGGAAATGTTATCACCAACACATACATGCAAAGAAAATTAGTACTGCAGTGATGGTCCTGTAGAAGGTGGAGATAAGAGCAGTAGCAATCCAGATATGGAGATATGAGAAGCTAACTGAAAGAGTTATGGAAGTCATCTGTGGCCTTGGAATCTCATCAGAAGACGTTTGTGTACCTTATCAGGGACAGTGAACAATCATTCATTTTATACTTTTTTCCCAACTTCCAGGATTTTATAGACTCTAGATATCTTTTCTTTTTTTTTCTCCCAGGTGGAGGAATCCTAGTTTATTGGCACCATGCAAGAAGAAATCATGTCACACTGTTTTAACAGGTTGAGAGATAAAGAAGAAGCCATAGAGGTCATATATCTTACAAAGCCTTTTGCTACAGCTGCAAATAAAACTTTCATAAGCAAGTCAAGGAAACTAAGTGAAAATGCTACAGGGTAGAAACAAAACTGTTTTTAATTTAATGTCAGAATAGAAGGGTATATAAATAGATTTCAGCCACTTTTGTCCTGAGCCTGGCCAATATTTTCACTTATGGCTTGGCTGAAGGAATAGAATATGAGTTTATTAAATCTGCAGATGATCCAGAACTGGCCAGGCTGTAATGAGATTGAAGAACAGGATTAAAGTGCAAAATGATCTTGATAAATTGAAGAAATGTTCTGAAAAAATGGGATTCAATTCAATAAGGACAAGTACAAAGTTATATATTTTATCAAAAATTATGAACTGCACAAATACAGAATGAGGAACAACTCGCCAAGAAGTAGTTTGGGAGAGGAGGACCTGGCAAGAACAGTGAGTCACAAACCCAAAATGCCATATTACCATTGAAAAACAATATCATCAGTGTGTATAAGGTACTCAGGGAAACATCATACAGGAATGAATCTTTCTGTGCTACTCAGCATTGATAAAACTGTCTTTCTTATGGTCCAAAAAGACAGAGAAAGAGAAGGTGAAAGCAGTTAGTCAGAATTGAGGCATGACAAATGAGGAAGGATTTTATGAAATGGGACTGCTAAGTCTAGAGGAAACTGGAGAGAAGTGCAGTAGCATTTAAATATGTAAAATAACTCTGCCAGGAGAGAATAATCCCTTCCTTATGTTTCTTGTGAATGGCCTATCACATTTCAGAGAGAAATGAAAGCTCTGAAAAAATCTCTGAAGCAAAGAAAGTTCATATTAAATGTTAGTTAAGACTTTATGACACGAAGGGCAGTTAACAACTGCAATAGTTTGAGACACTGAAATCTCTATCACTTGAGCTTTTTTTTGCAAACCAGTTTAATGAATTTATTTGTTAGACAGATGTCTATCAGGATACTTTTGATATTCTTGATCCTTCCTTTTATGGATGGATGGATTTTGATTACTACCTGATGTGCTTTTCATCCCTGTTTCCTAGATGATTTATATACATAGGTAACAACATGCAAGGTAATGAGGAATGCAGAATAGAATAATGATAAAAGCTGGCAAGATGTTGGCTGAATTTTTCTGCTTAGGTAGGATATGATAATCAAACATCTGCAACTCTGAAGTCTCAGCTCAAACAATATTCCATCTTGAGCAGAAAATGAATATGAAAGATGACAGTCTATCCAGTAAACAAACAGACACCTGTGTATATACTATCTTCAATATCTTATGCATTAAATGGATTGTATTAATAACAAATACAACAATTTATGTCAGCAATGAGCTATGGCACAGGTAACATTGTCTCTTGCTGAACGCCTGCTTAGTACCATAGAGAAATAGTCTGGTTTCAAGAAGAGATATCTACTCTTAGAACTCCAACAGACTCTTAGATAAGACCCTGCATTGATGTTACCATAACCACTTTAACTTGATCACAACTAAGCTAAGCAGGTCTGAGAATCACACTTACATTTAATATATTCAAAGGAAGAATGCCAAATGCAGGATTACTAAGTTTTTGAGGAATACTTATATACAGAGGCAAGAAACTGTCAGCAGTCCTTTTTCCAAGAGACATACATACTTGCACTGAGACTGCATCCCCTGAATAGGTCTGGGGCATACTGTATGTGGCATACTGTAATGTAAGACTTCGTTTCTTTCCTTCGTGGCAAATCTCTATCACACGACCTCAAAACTTGCACATTTTGTTTGTTCTGAATTTTCTTTGGACAGTTGCTTGTGTTGACAGAACTGCTGCCTCCTAAGTAGATGAGACAGTAAGGGAACTGTGGGGTCAGTAGGACAGGGAGCCTTCAGTGTGCCCCATGACCCAGAGTCACAAAACAGGGTCTTGCAGATTCCAAAACATCAGCTTTCTCAGTGGAGCTGAGAGAAAAATATACTTGTAACTTTATTAGCATATTTAAAGGCTCTGAGAAAGCATTTCAAAAACAAGTACACTTTGCTTAAATGAGATGCCTGAGTTATCATCATCAATCAAATCAACATACACAGTATGTACTCAATACTGGTACAAAGTACCACCTGCCTACAAACAAACAAATCACACCTCTACACCGCCACATAAGAATGCACTTAAATCTAATGAGTGCAGAAACTAAGGAAAAGACATGGAGTAAGAGTAAGACCTCTGTAAAAACAAATGAAAAGTATTTGAGCCAAGAATTATGTCCCATTAATACAAGACCATACATTTAAAAGGATTTATACATTAATTGTACAAAGTTGAAGAAACAGTCATTAGAATTAAAACTTTGAGGCTTTGGATAGCTGTTTTCTAAACCCTTCAAAAAGTCTAGTGCTCCAAAAAGAGACATTGAGATAAGGAAAACTGAGTTGTAGTCACCCTGTAGGATCTGATGCTTTTGCTCCCTAAATTTTACACAAATACCAGGATTCCAATGCTGTAAAAATTTACCTCAGCTCCCTCAATAATGTGCCTTATAGGATTTTCCAGATTTGACTCCTCGTTCAGACCCAGTAGCTACAGATGAAATAAAGGATATCTCTTGGAAAAAAAAAATCATCCACTGACATCACCACACCACACACCCCCACTGAAACAACAACCATAACTTCTGGCAAGTTGTTCCAATCATTGGTTCATGGTTAAACTTTTTTCTAGTTTGAATCTGTCTATCTGACAGCTAAGGGGCTTCATGATGATTTGCCTGACACATTGATTGGCACTCTATTTTTGAAGCATTCTTCCCAACAAAGGTTCTTGCAGGCTACAATGAAATCTAGCTGACCCAGCTCCTTCTTTCCATATAGCAAATTAGTCTGTTAAGATGGCAAATACATGGGCTTTATTCTGTTTACACAGTACAAATACAACAATGTCATTCACTTGGCACTCAGTATGCTCAAACTTTGAAGTCTATAATTATCGCATTTTTATCTTGCTTTTTGGATTTCAGAATGTTCATCTTTAAAATTAAAAATTTTCCAAGGACATGCCAGCAATGTTAAATTTGACAATTTATCACCTCTGAATGAAGTTGACAGCCCCACCACAGCATATTTTCTTGTCACACATACATTGTTATAGAAAGAATCTTAAAGACCCTCTTCTGCTGTTCCATAGTGTGATTCAGTGATCTATGTCAGACACCAACTATTACCCCACTTAATGGGTTTTGAAATTTGTTCTGTAGGCATTCAAGATCATTTACTCTATCAGGAAATTATGGAGAGGGCATGATAATTTTCCTTCCCCTTTTCCCACACCACCCTTCCCAGATAAAACAGAACTTGCAGGTTTAACATTCCAGTCAAATCTTGCAGATTTAGTACCAGTGACCAAACCAGCTATATGGTCGTAAACAAGCAATTCAAAAGCTTCTTGATTATTAAGCAGAATCCAGATATTGATATATAGATATATTAAAGTAAAAAGAATGTATTTTTGGGGGAGGTTTTTTTTGCGTGTTTTTGGAGTTTGCTGAATTTGCTTGATTTGGCATTAAATGAATACCATTTGTCCTGCTCTTGTCCTCTCTGAACCTTCAGCCTATTGGAAGTTTTCTGTTTTTGTAATCCATCCTCTTCCTCAGCAGAAAATTTCTTCCATACTGCAATGGACTGAATATTTTTCTTGCTTCCTTCACTACGGGCATCACTGCTTTACATCTAACATCATATACCTATGGAGCTATTCGAGGCTTCAAGGATAGAAGATCACAGTGAATTGCCTCACTATCAGTCCCCTCCAAACTATCCTTGTATTATCCTGTACAGAATTGCCATTTGTGCTGATATGCAATTTCACTAGTGGAAATTTTCCTGCCAACCTCAAAATGCCTTCCCAGAGTGATGTAATAAGACTTGGCTTCAAGAAGACAGCACAGTTTGTTATTGTCTAGTCTCCTTTACACGCTGTTCTTTCCATTCCTTTTAGCATAGTAGCCTTGGACTGAAGGGTTCTACCTGGACTGCGCTTTAGCATCTTGCAGGTGACCCTGAAAGACAAGCTTGTGTTTCTGTCATGCAGTTCCCAGCTCCATTTGACCAGCTGAATCTGCAGAGAGATCCTCTGCAGTTTCCACATAATGTTAGGTTGGAAGGGACCACAGTGAGTCATCTGGTCTAAGCTCCCTTCTTGAGCAGGGGCCATCCTAGAGCACAAGGCTCAGGATTGGTACCAGATGGTTCTTTAATACCTCCAGGGAGGGAGAATCCACCACCTCTCTGGGCAATCTGTTCCAGTGCTCAGTGACTGCACAGTAAAGAATTTCTTCCTTGTATTCAGATGGAACTTCCTGTGCATCAGTTTTTGCCCATTGCTTCTTGTTTTATTGATTTCCTCAACTGAGAAGAGTCTGGCTCCATCATCTTGGCACTTCATGTTCACGTACTTGAATACATGGATGGGGCCCCCTCTCAGTTGTCTCTTCTTGAGATTGAACAGGCCCAGCTCCCCCAGTCTTTCCTCATCAGTGAGGTGTTCCAGTCCCTTAAACATCTTTATTGCCCTCCACTGGACCTCCATATCCCTCTTGTCCTGAGGAACCCAGAACTGGACACAATACTCCAGGTGTGGCCTCACAAGGGCTGAGTAGGGAGGCAGGATCACCTCCCTTGACCTGCTGGCAATATCCCAGGGTTCCATCAGCCTTCTTAACCCATGGACCCATGGACTTGCGGATATACAGTTTAATTAGGTATTCTCTGATCAAATCCTCTTTGACCAAGGGTAAGTCTTTTTCCCCACCTTCATTTACCCTGGTCTCTTGGGTCAGAGATCCCTGTGAACTGATCTTATCCATGAATAGTGATGCAAAGAAGGCATTCAATAACTGCCTTCTCTGCATCCTCTGTTACCAGGGTCCCCTCTCCATTAACTAGTGAGTCTATATTATCCTTTGTTTTCCTTTTGGTATTTATGTATTAAAAAAAGCCCTTTTTGTTATTCTTGATATCCTTGGCCAGATGCAACTCTGCAGTACTTGGATATTTCTAAATGTGTTCAGTATTTTGTGACAATCTTCTTCTTAGTGGCTGCAATATTTAAACTTGCATATGCTTTCAGATATTTAGCGCCATCCATTTTACCTCCAATAGTTATGAAATACTCCTTTTCTGTTTTGGCATCCTCTCTTCAAATTCTTTGTTCACCTTGATTCTGGCTGACAAGGTACTAGCTGGCCTTTCTTTGATTTCATAATGTTTCCTAATGACCCTGAGGTTTCATGGTAGAGTCAGCAACTTTTGTTACATATGTGAGCAGCAACTTCTAGTCTCACAAAGTAGAGAAAACACAACAACAATTCCACCACTTTTCACCAGGGTAATAGATATTAACTGCATGCAGGGCAAAATCTGCTCAAATAACTTCTAGAACACTTTCTATACACTCCCATCTGCTGCCCTTGTCCATCCAGTCACAAAGTTCATCCAGGCTTCAAAAACCATTTGACAAACACACAGAATTTCACAGCTTAGCTGAACCTGCCATTTGCTTCCAGTGATTAAGAATTAAAAAATTCAAACCCGAAGACTGATATTATACCTGCAGGATGCAGCAACATAATCCTTAGAGAGAAACCCACACAAACAGGTGTGTTTTTTCCATCCTCTTAAAGATCTATGTAACCTTCGTGGATGGCAAACAACTCTTGCCATTTCATTTGAGGGATGGAAGTATTTCACTAGTGGGTAGATGAATTGTTTCTCATGAAAAGAGCACTAAAGTACACCTTTTTTCCCTCCAAAGATGTATGTCCATGTTCCCACATATGTCATTATGTGACATACACACTGTCCATATCTACATAGGCATAGCTATGGGAACCATGACTATAGAAAAGAAATGCACGTAACAGCAGTATTTTTGAAGGTACAAGTAGTTAGCTGCTCTTTGAAGGTCTGTCTCATAACTCATAGTGTTTAAAGCAGTTTTTTTCTCCCCTGGATTGAAAAATAGGTATAATTATCATAAAAGGCACCACTATTTCCAATGCACCTCTGTGAATAAATATCAATTAATTCATGCATCATGGAATGATAATGAAATATTATAACTTCATCTGTGATAACAGTGTAACTTTTCATGCCAGTTCACTTGCAATCATCCTCTCTAGATTGCTAATTATATGCCTGAAGCTGTATTTAGTGGAAAAGATTGAACCATTTGTTCTTTTGTATATTTTGTCAGAATAAGAATAAGCCTGTATGAAATATCTTTGGACTTGTTCACACAGGAAAAAAAACCCCAGCACTCAAATCTACCACATTGTTTACCTGGTATAACCATAAAATATCTCAATTCTGTGTGCAAAAACATTCCTTGGGGCAAATGGGTCCTCCAACCACACACAGGACTTTTCTTGTAGTTCTTTGGGCTATTATGTTGTCATTATTCCATGGTATGTGTGCCAACACACTATGGAAACACTACTGAGGAAATAGTAGCATGCACAGATCTTACAGGTGTCCACAAAATATTTCCTGGGTCAGTGTCATTGGCTCTATAGTCTCTAATCCCACTAAACATGGATTTATAAGAATTTATTTTTTCTTAAAAAAAATAATTGCAGAACAATCCTTCTGCCCCTTTACATGTGCACAGGATAGAGCTGACTTGTGCTATCTCTTTAACATTGGCTAAAACCTTGTATCTCAGTAATCTTATCTTCTGCTTAGCTCCAGGCTAGTTTTGTCAATCCCCTCATGGTAGAAGTTAAAGCTTCCAGATTCAGTGTTCAGGTTTGATGTATCAAGGTTTGACTGCAGGGATGAGGCTCTGGATTTAGTGGTGGATCTGTCTCTATGGAGACTCCTATAGAAATTTTGTTATATATGTTACTTGCACAATGGAAAAAAATCAAGGCTAGTCCCTGAAGGTCTATCTCTCAGGGGAGAGGGAAGAAGGACTGACAAAATGCTAGTTCCCTGGTTACACAAAAGGCACAAGAGACCAGGTGATCATAATTTTCCCCACTGACTCTATAACCTGTGAAATCACACCATCATTAATGGCATATTTAGCTGAGGCCTGTTCCAGGGACGTGAACATTATTTGACAGTCTCTCTCCACTTTAAGAGGTGGAGTTGGTTGCAGAGGGGAATATTTAAAGACTAGTCTGTGAGGTATCTAAGTTTATGAGATATAAGCCAAAGATGTAAAATCCTTAACAGAACAGATATCTTTCAGGTATTTTCTTTTAGTAAGAAAATCTTACAAAGCCAGATGCTCTTGAAATCTTCCAAAATATCTGCTGGTTTAATATCTGGAAAAGTATAAGGACAGTGAGGTTGCTGAACAGGTAACAATATTTAAAGAAGGCTGAGCTTTCACATCAGCCTTCTTACAGTGGAAATTCATGCATTTATGTCTCATAACAAAATTTTCCCTGCACCTGAGGTGCTCTCAGCATGTATAAATGCATATTCAATATCTCTCATTGATCGATATAAACCAACTTCTGCAATGTGCCAATGATGCATGCATGATTCCTAAACAAAGGGTATGGGGCTGGATGACTTATGTGCACAGTCTACAGGACTTGGTCAGAAAAGCACTTTGAAGGCAATCATGTCAGGAATAACTGAAAAGAGTTGTCATGTGTCATGAATCTGGAAGCCTGTAGGGAAGAATCTGTGATCTTTGCCCAGTTTCTAATGATTTTACATTACAACTGGCAGTGAGCAGAGCGCCTGGTGATGTTGCTGCCACCTCACCCTATGCATGGTGAAGTGCAGTAGGCATCCACATCGTAGGTAGCTGCCCCTTCATGATGGGCTCACAGCATCAAGGGTGAGAAAGTTTACAGTCACCTTTTCCTTTCCAGTCTTGGCATTGCAAACAGACAGTATCACTCTCCAGCCTAACTTGCTACATAAGCCTTACTACCTCTGAAAAGAGGGACAATAATATTAAACATAATCACCAAGATATGTGCGAAGGGAAACTGTGCAACCATTTAGTTTGCAGCTCTAAAGGGAAAGGAAAGAAAACCCAATCTTGTCACAACAGCAGACCTCTTTGAAAGACATTTTTTACTTTTACCTGCTGATTTTAAGCAAAAATAATTTTATTCTGGGCAGCGTGTTCCTGGAAATGGCCTCATAATTGCTAACTTTATCTTCTGCTGCCAGTGTCTATTTAATCACCTCCTTGTTGCATTCACAGCCCACACACTGACGCAAAATCTCCTCCTGTTCTGATTCTTCACCTATTAAAGCCTTGGCCCCAATACCTCTCTAATGCTGAATGAGCAAACACCAAGTCAATGTGAAAGTCAACCAGGCATAACTTGCTGCAGAGAGTATTTCTCTGCACATTCCCCCTTTGCATCTCAAATATAATATAACCTAACAATGTGACCTGAAGGATGCTGATATTCAATAGCTGCAGACATTTCATTTAGGCACTTTTTAAAAGCAAATAATTTTGCTGTATATTAAAATATTCTTGTTGAAGTTGCTGCCCTGATTTATTGACAATGTAGATGATTCTTTAAGACTAGTTACTTAGAAAAAGGAATCAGAACCCAGTGTCAGTGTTCATGACCTCCTCCCCAGGGGTGCTGGCCACCAGCAGCTTTGGTGCTGCAATTCACCAACACCATTGAAAACTGAACTGTTTTACTTAAGTGTTAAATTTTAAGGTTAGGGTTGCTGAGACCTGGGTTACGTACAGGCGTATCCACTTATATGAACTCTGGGAGAGTTCTACATTGTCATTGCAAACCCATCTTTAGATGTTTGGATACGTAAGTAAAGCATCTCTGGACCTTGGGCACCTCTAGTCTTGGAAAAAAGATGAACAGCTGCACTTTTCAACTGTGTTGTAACCATTTTGTACTCAGGTGCCTGAATTCCATCTAAGGTCCACTTAGGGTGCCTAAGCCCTTGTTTAGACATGGCCTCAAAGCTAAATTTTAGGCATCCAGGAATTTTGGCATAATGCCAGTATTTTGAAGCAGCAGAGGAATTTCTGTACCTAATCCAGGAGATAAGACTGTGCTATGTGTCCCTGGAATTTACAGACACGTGTCCAGTACTGGGGCAAGGCAGCTGTGCAGCTCTCTGTGCAGACATATACCTTCCATTCACTTTGGCAATGAGCATGGGGCCAGACACCTTTCTCCAACTCAGAAGCTGTGTGGGACGTAACATAACAGGAGTTAGATTTCATGGCTGCCAAAAAACCCAGATGAGTAGAAATCATTTTGGACTGCATCTGTGTGAAACTGAAGCAATGCAGAGGGAAATCAGGATGTAGTGTTTACCACGTGTGTACTTTAACTGTGTGTGAGCAAGCTGCCTTCTATTGTCTTGCTGCAGAATATGCTATTTCCCCAGAAAAAGGGTAAATACTATATTTCCACATGGGGAAGCAATAGTTTGCTGGATTTGAAGGGACAGCTGGCATGTGTCTGCTGTGGCACTTTCCCTCTGCACAGTTGTCAGGATGCAGCACAATGCTGGCTGCTGGAGTAAAACAGAATTTTAATGAACAAGCTGCAGGGAGAGAAATAAAACAAATTTGTCTCTATCCAAGTAATCAGCCACCAAACATGCACATAAAATTCAGATATGGCAGAATAGTGAGTGTCTGTGATCAGTTTGGTTTTTTCTTTTCATTGACTTCTCATATGAAATCTAACCCAGTGCATCTATATGAATGCAAATTTACCTTGAAACTGAAATGTCAGCCTGTTAGTAACTAGCTTGTTATTGCTGCTAGTACTGTCTGTTGCTGTTGCACACCTTACATTTTTTGCTGTTACTTACAAAATCTCATTTTATGTAAACAATCAATTTATCTGGCATTTTTGCCTCTAATTCAGGCTGCATTTATAGCCAGTTTATTACATTGCAGTTTCCACTGTTCACACAAAAAATCAGATCAGTGTTTCCTTGGAGAATATGATGGAGCCCAAGGTTGTGTTTTCTTTTCTACGTTGTCCAGCTGTGCCAAGGAATAACCCTTTCAGGGGACCTTGGGGAAGCTGCATCTGATGGCACATTGGTGGGAAGTGTGCTCTTCAGATCCAGTGTTGAGGCACAATCTTGCTGTTGAAAAGATAATTTCCACTTTTAAATCACCTGATATTAAATCAAATGATGACATTTTGGAATAAATTAAGGATTAGAGAAATTATTTTCTGTAATTAATTATTTTTTTAATATGCCAAAGGAAGGGTCAGGTTGGGTGGCACAGTACTGTGCTGTCAGCTCTGCCTTATACCTCCTACAGTGGTAGGACTCTAGGGACCAAAGACCAATGCCTTTGGTACAGCTTATAGAGACACTGATGAGAGGACAAGTTTGAATAAATAAGGCCAAACAGTAAGTTTTAGTGGTTCCTTCTGATGTTTTGATGTTATTAATTCCAAATGGCCAGTATCACATACACAAAAAAGGAGCAAAGCTGAGTCAGAGTAGGAGCACAGGAGTGAAATTCAGACCCACCAAAGTCCTGGTGACATTTTTATGGACTAAGAACAACCACTATTTTGCTGCAGATGTGTCTCTTTCCCAAGGCTAAAGCAGTGCTATTCACCTACAAGAAGGGAAATGTGAGTAGGAAATTTGCAAATCTTCCTTTGATAGTGACAGTGAAGTCACTAAACTAAGCTCAGCCAAGAAGCCCAAATAAAGAATGGTGAAAGGGAAAGTCTACTGCATTTTTCACTGCTGATAGTGGAACTTGTTGTTTACTTTTCCTGACTTCCACAGATTTTGTAACACTCAGTCACTCAGTGGCAGGCCAGTCCTTAAACTTCTATCCCTGCCTCTCAAAACTGCAACTGCAGCCATAATAAAAATAAGTAAATAACAGTTCTTCCTTCTTCTCATGTTCCTGCCTCTACCTCAGGACTTCTCCTAGGAGCACCTATCTCAGCCCTTTGGATCTCATGACTTTCATTTCCTGCAGCCTGTGTGTACTTTCCTAGGAACACTCAAAGGCAATGAGAAAGTATTGACATTTTGATAAGGAAAGTGCAGAGATATGCCCTACAGAGCCATATGCTGTCAGCCAACTGCCTGGCCAAGGGGCCAAATGGCCTCCTACAGCAGTGAGTCACTTTTCTTTCCACTACTTCTTGCTCAGTGCACCAAACAAAGGGGAAATGAAGGGCCTGATCCAGAATTCATTGACGAAACACAGAATCTCCTTGCTGATTTGGCATCATCATGGGTTTTGGCAGCAGTTCAGCCTTTTTTTCTACCCTTGAAGAGATGTTAGCTACTATTAGCCCTGCTGACAGGTTCTTCTCTTTCCTTTTTAACCTGCAAATCTTTTTCAGTTGGAGTTGTCTTAGGGTAACTAAATTAGCACTTCACTCTGGGTTGACATTTTCATTTCCAGTGTACAATCTTGTAATGAAAGTAGCTTACAGACACTTCTCTCTCCCTATGCCTCTGACTCCTGTGGAGGCTCCATAACTACTCCACGAAGTGTTGTGTGCCTGAACTTTATCCCATGACCTTCTGCACTCTCTCATCATCTTCCAGTGTCTTCTCAACTCTTTGTTTATTTAGTGTGTGTAGGTTGATGGACAGGAACAGTTTAAAGCTTTGGTCAGGAATGAACCCCACTGCCCCTAGCAGATAGTCTCTGCTCTGACAGACATGCCTCTCAAAACAACTGTGGCTGCATTTTGTGATGCAGCAGGACATGTTGCACCAGCTGCTGTTGGCACAGGAGAGATCAAGACCTCTTAACATGCCTCCACTTCTTCCTGTAAACCCTTATGTGGGAACCACTGTCCCACCTAGGGCAAGTTCTAACAGGAGATGGCAACAAACTACAGAAGTAAAAAGAGGAAATTCTCTTTTTAGGTTACATAGGTTAAGAAAGAGACCTGGTCAAAAACCCAGTAGGAATTTCACTTCTATTGTCAACACTCTTTATACCAGGACCTAAATGAACTCCGTTTTGTCAAGCAATGATTCATTTATCATAAGGTGCCATTCTGCATTGGGATAGGACATTGCTGGGAGCCAAGGGTCAGCCCCATTCTCGGTGCAGTTGTCCACACGAGAGGATGCAAGCAATTGCAGGTTTGATGGCTAAGAGATTATGATTTGTTTTCAAGAGGTGGCATTTATTCAGGGATTTGCAAAGAAAACAGGATTTTACTTACCATTCATCTCCCCCAAGACTTCCTATGTATCTTGGCCTAAACTTAGTAGCTAAGAATGTCTTGCCCAGTGTTTGGAGAATGCAAAGGTTGCACACACACCAGGACTCCAAGAAAACAACAAGAAAGTAAGTGAGAAGAAAAGAACAAGGAAAATGAAAGCTTATTGCTTTGTACCTCTATGAAAGGCACTGAATTCCAATGCTTCCTCTCTGTTGTTCATGTCTTGCTGTGCTATCTCTAATGCAGTTTATAAACTCCTCTGTGCGGACACCTGCTTGCTTTATTTGTACTCATAAGATGTTCTTTGAATAAATTGCTAACAACTACAACAACAATAATATTGTGCAACAGTGGTATTTACCATAGCTAAAGCAGACAATGGGGAGTTCCCTAGCACAGAGCAAAGAGGCAAGAAGGAGCTTACAAGTGCAGCACAATTAAAAGGTGCTAATATTGTTAATTATTATTAACACTTTTATTTCTATAGCAGAAGGAGCTACAAGCAGATTCAGATCCCAGTGCTGCACAATGTTATTCAAAAGCAAAATAAGATCATGCCTGCCCTGTAAAAGAATACATTCCAAAGCTTTTCTCTTGCAGAGCATTCACAGATGAGGGAATATTACAATCTGAAGAGCAGCTTGCAGGACTCCTAGGCAATGTAGACAGACGAATAATAATGTTCCCATTATACAGATGGGGAACATGGATATTTGCATCAGCTCACAAAAAAAGACCTGAAGCAGTGCAGTGAATCCAAATCTCAGGATGTCTAGTTTTGTGCCTGAACTAGTAGGTTGTCCTTAAGTTGCTGCTTATCAGAATTGAGCATTTCTAAAACCTTCTATATTGAATCTCTTAGCCATTGAGAACCAAACAATCTGAAAGTAATTCTCTTGAAATGATGCTGGATTCAATTTACTAAAAATTTATATAGCATATGATAATATTATGTGTATAGGGAGAATAAAAGAAGAGTCTTAAAGATAAAATTAAGAAGACAGATAGAAAATTACAGTACAAACTTTTAACTGCCATCTTAATATAGGATAATGTTACAGTACACTGAAATTTGTACCTGAAAATTTTATTGCATCAAATATTTTGTCACTGCAGAGCTCACCTGACTCTTCAGGTGACAACAGTTATTGGTTTTAGGGAACTCTTTTACAGAATTATTTCACTTAACATGTGTTGTTTTATTTTGTATATGTGTATAACTCTTCAAATGCAGATTTTTTTTCATTTAATTTTTATTTTTCTGGATCCTAACATATGCCCTTATTATTCTCTGAGAATACCATTCAGGAAATAAATTAAGTGCAGTTTTTAATGCACCTTCTTCATGTTTTCTGCAAGCCAGGAAGAAAATAATTAACCCCACAATTAATTTCCTCCATTTTAAACTCCTGTTGGTGCACCACTAAAATGAAAATCTAAAGAGATGGTTTCTTTTTCTACATTTTGATATTGTTCAAACCACCAAAATAGTAACAGCACCTTTGCACTCCAGACCCTCTTCTGTCTGAACTTTGGGGATGTAAATTTATTTCTTGGATGACTTCTTATTACTGACTCTGCCTGTACCAGCTCAGCCTTTAATTGCAGAAGATTCATGATTAAATCTCTGGTGGGTTAACCAAAATGGCCAGCAGCATATTAATGCATTATGTTAGTATAATTTTTAATATAAAAATTATATCAATATATTGCTTTCTTCAGGATGAAAAGCAAACACTCCAGAGGTAATAAAGGCTTGTATTAACATAGATTTTGGAACCAGTAGTACTACCCACAAGAACTTCTAGTGTGGGTGTTTTTTATTAGTTGATCACCACTGATTTTTTCTCACAGGATCTATGTGCTCTCAATGTATTGAATGATGTTTTCTGCACCACTTACTAAATAACAACATAAAGGCCAAAGCTTATGAAGCTGAAGCATCTCTTTGTGGACTGAATAATTTCTCCATGAAGGAATGTAGCTAGGGTTCTTGACCCTAACAAGTAAATGGACTTCTGGATGCCTTCACCAATTTTATCCTCCTGCCATTTATTCTACTCCCTCAAACTCTATTCATGAAGCTATTTCCTGAAAATATTTGCCCTGTTTTTTGGATTTTTTAAAAAATATTTTGTCTATGTATTTACTGATGAACTTTTGAAGCTGGGAGAAATTAGCACACAACCTCTGTTGGAGTAGGTCTGTACCATGACATCTCTAACAACTAGGAGGTCTTTCACACTTTTGGGCTATCTAATCCAGTTTTTAGTTCCTGTGAGTTTTTTCCATTGGTTCTTATTTGCTGCTGGCTTCATGACAGGACATGGAGTCCTGTTGGTCCCTTGTATTGTACACTTTTTCTGTGTAGGTTTTTAATCCTGTCTCAGGCCAGATGATAGATAAGATCATAAATCACATCATGACCTCTTGATGGAGGTGACATCTGACTGCTGCTCTTCTGAGGTTGCCTAATTTCCTTCCTTCACTTTCCACACCTTCAGTGTAATTGTGGTATTTAGTGACATGGTTCAGTGGAGGAATTGGCTGTGCTGGGTTATTGGCTGGGCTCAATGATCTTAGGAGTCTTTTCTAACTTAAATGATTCTATGATTTTATGTTCCTCAGCATCCTCTCTGGTTGTCTTTTCCTTGCTTTCCGTGGTTAGGCCAACAGCAATGGAGAATCTAGTTATCTGGAGTCTGGAGGACTTCCTTGTGTCCTCCTAGGGCCTCTCAGCTAACTGTGCCTTGCAGAGTCCCTGACCTATGAGAAGTGTAAAGAAATACCCACTACATAATGGCAGGTTGCATCGCAAACAAACTCATCTATGCAATCAGGAGTGCCTTCTGGGATCTCTGAGCAGTGTCATCGGGATCTTGATTTTCTTAGTGTTGACTCTAATTGTTGAATTTAGAGGTGGTACTTTCAGGAGCTATGTCTTGTGCTCACCTCCACATCTGATGTCATGCACCTTCTGTCTACTGTGGCTTAGTATCTGAACATGTTGTGGAAGGTAAGCTTCTGCATAATATAGCTGAAGCTTCTTGGTGACAAATCTTCTCAAGTGTCTGACAGAGAGCACATCTGCCCAGAAACAGTGCAATTCCATACTGTCAATATGACATTAAAATAAGAAAGGTGTGTTCCAGTCTTTTTCCAAAGTTGGGATACAGTTTCAAAAAGTTGCCCTTGCTGGAGAAGGGAAGAGCCTTTTCCCACTTCTCACTGTTCTCTCCAAACTCAGACACTAAAGATGTTTTATTTCACTAGCTGTTGTATATTTATCCATCTCATGGTAGAAATTCTTAAGTCTGCTCATTTCTTTCTCCACACCGTAGTCATCTTAGACTCACTAGGGGCCTATTTCTTTCTGTGGCACTAGATCTTTGCAGTCTAGTGAATGCTGGAGTGCAAGCTCTTTTCCTGATGTATTCTCATTGGCATTCACTCACCTTCCAGAAAGGTCTATTTACAGCATAAAAGCAGACTGTGAGATTCATCCACCTAATGCAGATGTCTGCTATGCAGAGAGTTGCTCCATACCAGAGTTAGTCTCTTTAATGTTGTCTTACTGGAAAGAAACAGGAACTCCTACATCACAGTACAATTCCTCTTAGACAGATAAAACAGGTCAGATGAATCACTCTTAAAAGTACCTATTTCTGACCACAGAATATAAATTCAGTTCCTAGGTGACTTGCTTAGCTGCTGGCATCTGCATTGTAGGTGCATTTAAATGAGATGAAACCCTCTCCCTGAGCCTGTTTCAAGCATTGACTCTCCTGATCACTGGTTCAGCTCTTACAGCACAGGAGACCTGGTGATTCCCACTAACATGCTTTGAGTGCAGCATGCAGTGATTTCCTTATGAAGTTTCCAAGGGCTCATCATCATTCTGCATATCCTCCTGACCCCCAGATTAAACTGATGAATATATTTTTTTTCTTTCTCTTTTTGTAAAAGAGCAAATCTACTTATAAGAGATCCACCAGCAAATGTTTTAGAGTTCTGGTGACTGGACATATTCAGTTGGGACCAGTCCTGGTTCTGAAGGTGGGGTCCCTTCATAGAAGAAATGCAAGCATTCTGTGCCCAGACTGATAATATGGAGAAAGGCACTAGTTCTGTCACCACTAGGGTTACACAACAGTAAGCAGTGACTACAGATGCAAGAGCATGCCTCTTTTCTTCCCTAGATGAGCTTTGTGACCCCCCTTTGGGTGATGCCTGCCAAGTCAAATTTCAGCTTGAACAGTTGAAGCTTGGCAGAGAGTAAGCAACAGAAAGTGGGATCTCTTCAGGGCAAGGACTAGATAACATTAATAATAGACATTGCTACCAGCTATTTCCTAGTTATTCACTGACAAGGCTTTATTTTTGGTCTTTCCTATGCTTAATTTAAAATGAGAGATTCCTCATAATCCTCGGTGATTTTCATGGATCAGTTAGATTGATGTGGTTACACTGAAATATCTTCTTCAGAAGGAATAATTTCCTTCCTTAACTTGCAGAGTCATGCTCTTAACAATGGAGAGACATAGGCAGGCTCCATCCTTGTAAACATAATTCCCAAATTCTGCATCTCCTGGTAAGGCCCTGAGCAGGTGAACCCTCTTGAAGCACTGCAGAAGGACCTAATGGTGCACAGAACTTCAAGTACCCAGGTTATTTTCTCCTTACAGACCTAGTATTGATAGCTTTTTACTTAGAGGAAGGAAAAAAAGTTTAGTCCCCAGTTCCTCTTCTGACTTTTAGCAATACAATACCTCCAACCTGTGAAAGTCTTTGAAAACTCCTTTGCTAATCCTGACTTTTTTTTTTTTTCAGTTTGCAGCTATCTGACTGATTTATAACAGTTTCAAAGGAAACTGAGCATCCCATCTATTATCAATCAAACCTCACCTCTTGCTAAACTGTAGAAAGACTATTCCAGCTCTTTGGCTGTTACTCACCAGGCACCATGCACCAGTAGAGATATTAGAGGTCTTGAACTTTACAAAGAGCATTCTCATAGCACTCACTGAGTTATGTACTGTTGCTACAAATTCCCCATGCATCATGATGAGAGTATGCTACACTCATGCAAGACAAGTGCTATTTTCAATCAAATTTGTGTCAGGCAGGGATATGATAATACATTTTTATGTCAGTCTCTTACTTGCAATACCAAGTGTATCAGGCAGCTGGAAGAGGCTTCAGAAACTCAGGACTACCAGATTAGCTTGTTTCCTCAAGTGGCTGAGGATGGAATTCTTCTTATTGGGCTTTAATCTAAAATCCACTTAGATTAATTACTAACCTTTAGACAGCTGAAGTTAGGTGAGATGAATGCCATCCTAATTCTATGATGGGACTCCTAAGTCCCTAATTTATAGAAGGAAAGAATGGCAGTGTTAGAGCAAATGAATAGTTTAGCAGTCATTTTCTGTCACTGATAGTGACCAGTGTGATACCAATCACTGCTGCACCAGGGTCCTGCATCTCCTGTAAGTGAGACACTCAGAGACCTTACTGAGACAAAGGATTTTGACTACACTGAAAAAAAATGCTTAGGTAATTTTGATACTTGCACATCCAGGGTTTATTTTTCTACATGAAGTACTAATCCATCAGAAAAATTGAGAAATTTAACTTCACATTTCACTTTGGAGTAAATAATTCTTTATTAAAATGCTAGATTTTTTTTTTGAGAAGCACCCCAGATCCTGATATTCCATCCCAAAATATTGTTCAGTATTAACTCTTTGCCATTTTATTCATGTGCTTGACCCTGTGCAGACTCAAGTCCTGCAGCACTGTGTAAGGAGGGAGACTCACAACCCAGTTTCTGAGATCTGCCTGTGGAGAGGTTGGGCTCTGACCAGGTTTTCTGCCTGCCACCAGCACAAAACTGGTGGCACCTGGGTAGAAAGTTTATCCTAAACTTGTACATTGCACTGAAATGCAATGGGGAAGATTATTTTTGCTATGGTACAAATCCTGTTCGCTTGTTCCAGTAGTGAATTTTGCTGTCTTCAATGGCATTTGTCATCTAGAAAAACCACTGGAGAGAGACAGCACTGGCTCAAGAGCAAACTATTGCCCTTCTCACCACTAAAAGATGTACCTTTGAAATCAATCAAAGCAGGTTTCAATGACATTTGACTCTAAGTTTGTGTATGGCAAAACAAACCTATAAAACTCCACTTGCCCCCCCACTTCCCTCACGATCTACAAAGCCGGAAACTTTCAGGATGTCTTAGCTGTAGACAATAAAACATGTTTCAAAAACACATTAAGAGTGTCAAAACCCACCTTTGAGATGAGTAACATCTTTTAAAGTAATGGGCTAAATCAAACCAAAACCTTTGCTGACATTTTGATTGCATTTGTGTTAGTCAGTATAATGAAAAATTAACTTTACACATAAAAAATTTATTGTAGCTTCTTTTATTGCCTAGGAAGAAAAGTTTAGTGTAGCCAACTGAGTGATGCTTCTTCATGGATTGTCACTTTATACACTTTATTATTGTAACTTATGGGTATGTTTGTAAGCAAAGGAGTGTTATTTATTCTGCAGTACTCCCATTTGCTCACCCGTTTCGCTCCTCATGGCTCTATGTAATAAACGTCATAAGATCACACATTAATGGGGTTATTTAAACTATAACTACTATAAGTTAATGTGCAAATGCATTGCAGTTTCCCCATGTTTACTCGCAATTTTGGAATAATGTTCAATGCGTGCTCTGAGTCTGGGGAGAATCACACACTTTAGTGCAATAATATATGAGGAAATGTACAATTATTTAATAAATATAGAGGATTTGACATTAATGTCTGTGCATCATTGGGTGTGCCTATTCATTAAAATGATTGCTTGATACTTATTTGTGGGAGATAAAACATATTTAGTGCCATTTCATGCAAATTGCAAATACTTGCCCAAACCAGAAGAAACTTCGGAAAAAGTTAGAATATTGTTGAAGTCTTCCTTGTTTTCCTAAGAGTTAGCAAAAGTGAAAAACAGCTAAATTGCTTTTACCCAAAGGCAAGAACTCTGGTGATTAACTTTATTATTGCTCATTATTTGTTTTCTTTTGCATGCTGATCGGATCTATAGATCTATAACTCTGCTCCATGTTTTCTGCTTGAAGGCTCTTTAGAAAGAAAATGCTTGAGAACTTAGGAAGTAATTCCTAATAATTTTTATATGAAACTGCTATTTTCTGGCTGCTTTGGAAGTACACTGAATAAGTTTTCCTTTGTTCGAAAACCAGAATGTACATGTGTGATCAATAATATAGGATGTGTCCAAGTATCAATACCACAGATTTTTTTATTGCCTAGTAGAAGTAATCAAACATCCCATGATGATGACTTTGTGCTGAAAGTGATAAACTTCAACCTGACTTTTCAGATTATTATTATTTTACTTTATGAGTTTCATGTACCATCACTGTTCTTTAAATACATTTTTAGCCACCTACCAGTGTACAAACAGCATGCATCAAAAAGTTGATCCGATGAAATTACATCATTTTCAAAAGCAGATGTTCCCATTATTCAGAAGAAAGCATTGATTTTTCAGAGTACTTCCTGATCCTCCTGAGAATGATAGCTAGTGATGAGGAAACCTCTTGGTAAAAGTCAGGGATATAAATCTGAAACACCATTTTACATGACAGATGATAGCTATTAATTTGCAAAGAGATGTGTGTGCTGTAGGGCATATGCCTACAAGTGAAGAGTCCAGCATCAGAACAGCTCAAGCTTAAGTAAAGTCAAAGGGTGGAGGGGATACCTAGTGTGCCTTGAAGGTCAATTCCTCAGTTTTACATGAGCTATTCCTGGCTTGCTTGCTGCAGACCAGTTTCAGATTTGGCTTTCCCCTGGCGCCCCACCTTTCATTATAATAGACAAAAGGACAGGATCTTCTGTTTCAAAATGACCCTGAAAAGTTCAGACCAAAGCCCTTTTGAATTCCATTATCTGAAATGCAGAAATCCTCTATGAAATGCTGCCAAGCATTGCCATGGCAACATGATGTCACCTGGTGACAAAACAAGCATCGTAGCATTTAGCTGAGACCATGTTGCTTCCTCAGTGAGCAAAAAGGTGATTTTGAAAGCAGGGCCCATCTGAGCAAAGGAACATCTGCAATCTAAACGGTTCCACTTACCTTTGGGGAGAGAAACCACTTTCATTTCTCACCTCCAAACATGGGGCACGGTCTAAACCACATAGGCAGGAGACTTGATAACTTGCATTATCACGAAGAGAGAGTGAATGGAGGATTAACTCTTATCAGTCAGTATATGCCTTAAAGGAAAGTGAGAAAAGGAATAGCTGGGAACCTGAGTCTGCAGACTGGCTGGTCCCCAGGAGTCATGGGTAAGGTACACAGGGGCTGCTCAGGGACTCATCCCAGACACTGAGAGTGTTGCTCACCTGTCACATTGCACACACAGATGATATTTCACTATATTTAGCTCTTTGCCTGTAATTCTGACATGCTTTAAATGCTGTGTTTTCTCTTTGGGTGCCTGGCAGATTTTAGACTGAGCTTTAAACTTGTGAGGGTGGATCCTGCTTATGTGGGTGCACTGCTTCACTATTATGGGCCTCAGCCAAGAAAAACCTCCCAGTCAATATGCTTTTCCTCCAAGCTTTTAACAGTCTCCAGAGCAAGACAAATACAGAAATTACCCATGAAATCTGCTACAGGACGAGCAAAAATAAGATATTTTGGCACGGGTTGGATGTGAAGAAAACAGGAAAGTGGTTTCTGGAAATCTTGGCCATTAGAAGTCCCACATACGAGCAATTGCAGCATCCTCTGGAGAAGTTTAAGTGTAGTACACATACATTTTCCTTTTTTTTTCTCCAATGTATTTCTGGCTCCTTTACTGACTCCAAATTCTGGAACCCATGAGGCTTCTCAGAGGTGCAAGGCAGAGCCAAAACTATGTTATGCTGCACTGAGGATCTTTTGCAAATGTGCATGTCAGAGTTCTCACTAGTTTTAATCTGAGTTCACAGTCCTTGAGGCATCAGTGAAACTAACACCTCATAATGAAACCCAGGCAAAACTGCAAGGCAAATGTGATTTCAATATTTACAGCAAATCTCAAGCACATTTCAAAGCTGTGAGCCAGCCCAGCTTTGTTGGGTTTTATTTGGATTTACACCAAGAACACTTAGAAAAGTTATAATTTGGAAATTAATTTCTCCCATTTTCTTCCAAATAGGCTAGACTGCTCCACATCAGTTGTAGTATGAATAAGAAAATATTTGAATGGAGCGTGGCTCTAAAAAAGCACATTTAGGAACTCTTGAAATCATGTAAGTATGATTCCTTCTGCTGATATTTATAAGGTTAGAGAAAACTTAAAATATGAAATTGAAATGCATTTATTCTGGCCTTTTATAATCCTTGCTGTTGTGATGTGTGAAATTAATTCTTTTCAACTCTCCCACTGCTCTTTTCTTGTTGATTTAAAACCAACTTAAATTAGTTGTACATCTTCTCACACTGGGTGAAAACCAGTCTCTGAGATCTCTGAGTCCAGCACCTCACTGTGTCATTCCACACTTATCTTGCAGACCTACTGAGCTTCATTTTAGACTATACTACAGTGATTCAGAGACTTTTCCAGAATCCAGGTCTTCTAATAATTAGCAATTGTCTCCTAATTTTCAGTCTGCTAAGTTCCACTGAGTTTTCTCATCAAGGCAGATGGAAGTCAAACCTGCTCTATCCCTATTATTCACAATGTCTTGCCTGACTATCTCTATAAATAATTTTTGATACATAATTTTGCTACTGTACATTTCAACAAAGGCATCATCCTTACCTCTCTAAGAAGTGTGGATGGTTCTATGCTGCACTTCAGTGGCAATTGTTTGGAGCAAAACTGAGCTGTTTTCCAGGGCATATTATAAGGCCCTACCACAACCATGTGGGATGAAGTCAGTGAGGAGTAACCTGGGTTATCACAGCTTTTCACTTTGGAGGGCACTCATTTTCTTTGCAATCAATGATGATTACTCCTTACTTCTTGAGGATTTAGCTGAGATCAATTCTTGTTCAGCATCTCTCAAGTACAGGTTTTCTATGGAGGTGCTGAACCTTGGATTCAGGCACTCACAGCTAAGGACCCTTATTTGGAAACATTTGCAGTCTGGGGATCTAGTCTGTAAGGAGTACCTCAGGTGGAATATGTACTGCTGTGTTCAGTGATGGTGACAAATGTGAAGGCATTGGGCAGCCAAGATCAGAGATTTTAAGCTGTCCAACTCATGCTTATGGTCTGTTGCAAGTCCTATTTCACTGGGCAGGAGTTAACTGTTTAGCTGCAGTCATATTTCAAAAGATTGTTGAGTTAACATTACATGAATTATACACAGTTTATAAAATGATTATTTAATCAGTGGAAAATTAAGTTCATAGATGTTTTCAAAATCTGAACTAGGACATTCATCAGCAGAACTGCTAAATTTTTAATCAAGTCTGCTCTGCTTGATGTAGCTATCATTCTAAATTGCCCTCTCTCTGCTGGTCCTCTTACTGCAATATATATATCTTAGTGTTATCCTTTCTCATTGCTAATTGATATTTTTCAGCTCAGATTTAAGGCACAGTTACATGTCATTCAGAATTTTCATCAAAGTCTTACTTACTTTTAACAGAAGAAGTGCTTTAAATATTAGGGTGAGTGATTTCAAAGGCTGCCCAAAGTTCTCTAGTTCCTTCTTACTTAGAGGTATCTTTTCAAAGGAAACTTATGACATAGGTATGAAGAGCAAAGAGTTTCTCTTGTCTTGAAGAGGAGGAAAAATTTTAAATAATCTGGCCTGGATTTGTTTTGGCATTTGGGCTTTTTTTTTTCTGGAAAAGGTCTTTTGTTTTGGCATTTGGGCTTTTTTTTTCTGGAAAAGGTCTAGATAAGAAGAAGCAATGAGCAATAGTTTCTGCAAGTATTTAACCATCTCTCACCCCATGTAAGAATTCAGTTGCAATCCCAATTTTTCCAACAAAGCTGGTGAAAGGGCTGGAAGGATTGTCCTTTGAGGAGCATCCGAGGATTCTGGGTTTGTCTAGTTTGGATTAAAGGAGGCTGAGGTGTGACCTTATTGCTCCCTGCAGCTTCCTGAGGAAGGGAAGTAGACAGGGAGGTGGCAATCCCTTCTCCCTGGGATCCAGAGACAGGACATGTTGGAATGGTTCAGAGCTGCACTAGGAGAGGTTTAGGCTGGGTATTAGGAAGCATTTCTATACCACAAGGGTGGTCAAACACTGGAAATAGCTTCACAGGGAGGAAGCTGATGCCCCAAGCCTGTCAGTGTTTAAGAGGCATTTGGACAATGCCCTTAATAATATGTTTTAACTTTTGCTCAGCTCTGAAGTAGTCAGGCAACTGGATGGTATGGTTGTTGTACTTCCCTTCCAAGTGTAATATTCTATTCTATTCTATTCTATTCTATTCTATTCTATTCTATTCTATTCTATTCTATTCTATTCTATTCTATTCTTCTGTGCATAGTTAACACAAGGGGCAACAGAAAGTGCTGCAGTAGTTAAGAGTTTCTGAGCTGCCCAATGTATTTTTGCAGAAACAAGTTTTATTCTGGAAGTTAGAGACGTTGTGATGCATGTAAATTTTACTCTCAGCTTCCAAGTGTTCTGTATTCCTCAAGTTCTTCCATTTGTCCCCACTCTCCTAAATTTTTGTATGTCTAATGTAGCAAGAAAGAGAAAAGATTCAATAGGACAATCCAGCATCTGTTTCAAAACAATTCTTCTCCAGCAATATATTTTGAATACCATTTTCTTTTTTTGAACATATTTCTTCACAGTTTTGTTATTCATTCAGCTAATATAAAACCAGTGAAAACAAGGACCAGATGCTCCACTGGAATAAAATTTACACCAGCTGAAGATCTATCCAGAGTTACAAAAACCTCCTATGGTGAAACACAGATAAAAGTGTCAAGCCACAAACCGTTATTTCAGATCGCTCTGAAACCATGCAGAAAAATAAAGATCTGCATGGGTTCAATGGAGAATTATAAATAAACCTTCACTTGTCCAATTTATTTCATGAACCATTTTTCTTCTTCTGACAAATCTACGAGTTAAGTCACTAACAAACCCATAATGTCTTGAGGTTTTGTAATGAAAGTTTTGACTCTTTTTTTTTCAGATAATGGACCAAGATAAAATTTACTGATTCTTACCCACTCCCCTATGCTTTTAGTTAATGCACTCACAGAATATGTATATATATATGTATATTTATATGACAAATACTGCTTATTCACACTGTACATCTACGATCAGATGCACCCAAAGTATGAAAAGGTTTTCAAATGAGATAGCTTAATCACTTCCATATTCTGCAGGTCTATTTTTGGCAATACTACTAGCCTCTGGTTTGCACATGTATTTATTAAATGACATTTCTGTTCCTTAAACTGCCAGTTGTATTGCTGATTTCCTTTTCATGGTAATAACCCATTTCTTTCAGATTTTTGCATTAGCTTGTTGTCAGAGTAGCTGTTTTTGTGTTGGTGGGGAGGTGTCTTTTGTTTTTCCAGGAGGTTACATTCATGAAGCTGGTGAGCTGGCAGTTATTATAAAGACTTTAAATTTTTACAATTAAACCCCACTGCTGCAAAGACTTAGCCATGTTCCTTGCTTTAAACTCATGATCTGTCCCACTGAGCCCAGAGGATTAGCGTTAAGCACATGTGTAAATCTTAGCACTTTCAGAGCCTAAATAACATTTGTTTTTTCATATTTCTGAACTTAAAGGAATTGATCTGGTGATAATTAGACTGTAAGCAGTTAGTTTCAAAGTGCATTGCCAATTACAAGAGGATTCATCCTGCGGCAAAGTTCTGAGTTGGGACTTACAATGTCTGGGTCAAGGCCTGGCTCTTCCACAGGCTCATGAAACAGCTTTGAATAAATCAGTGAGGTTCAGATACCCAGAGTCCTTCACCTTCCTAATTCCCTGGTTTGAAATCTCTCAGATCTAGGAGCCTCAATGTTCTTGCATATATAGATAAAAAAATCTTGCAGCTGATTGCAATAAGGCAAGTTGCTACTCCCATAAACAACAAGCTTGTAAATGCTCCCATCCATCCATGGTGTTAGTAGGCATGCGTCCATGCCTCAGTTCATTACCTGCTAAAAAAAAACCACAACAACTACAAAAAACCAGCTGGATTCAGGCAGATCTTGTGTCTTCCAGAGTAGGGCTCACTGCTTTTACATGCAAAGGTGCTTGTAGACATGGTCTTTTTACTGATGGCACTGATTATAGTTCAGCCTAGCCACTAGGTGCTGTGGTCACACAAATTAAAAAAACATAGATGAATAATGGTGAAATCAGTATTTAGGTGCTCTTTAAACTTGTGCTTGTAAGTATTTAGAAGCTATGCTCTACAGCTGTCAACATTCATATATATTCAGCAGTACAGGGCTAATTATACCATTTGTATTCCAGAGAATTATGGGTGTCTACAGCAAAGTTTCCTGTGTTCTCCTCACATATCTCTTCAGCTGAACATGAGTCAGACCTGCACTCCTTATTACAATATTATTAGCATAAGTTGTTTTAGTAAAGTAGTAAATAATTCATAAGGAAATCTGCAAAAGCAAATATGTTTGCCACTTTCCCCATTTTCATTGGGTTTGAAAAGAATTGTTCACTTTCCTCAAATATTTGGTTTAAAAATGTGGTAACAGTACATTGTTTTCCGCTCCAGATGGCCTGGGCATTTTTTCCCCCCCAGTAAAACATTTGAAAACTTGGTGCCATGGTGAAAGCATGGAAAATGTGCAGACAACTAAGGTTCTTAATCTGTTCTTAAAAGACAGCAGGGCACATGAGATAGAGTTGATCTCAGCTTGCAAGTACCAGAGGCCAGGTCTGCAAGGTGTTTAAACAGCTATCTTCCACTGAAGGTTCATCATATGCCTGCACATTGGTTTAAAGAGAAACAGCACTGTGGCACCTACACTGCAGTCACACAAAGCAGTCAAAGTCAGAAGCAAATCCCCATTGTAGCAGACGCTATAAAAATTAAAGGGAGACACTGTTCATCACAGCATTTACAGTTTTATCCTACTTCTTTTAGTTTAATTTCGCAGGCACATAGCTACGTGATAAACACTGTAGACAATATAGAAGAGGTTTGGACCCTCTAATGGTATCATACCCTTTTTATAGAGTTTCAAAAGGTTACAGTATTTCCAAAGAGTAGGGATGCCTTCAGACCACTGAATCTGACAACCTAACATATGCCCAGACTGCCTGCAAGCCCCACACAGCATGTCGTCCTTCTGGGACGAAAGAGGCAAGTGACACAAGCAAACCTTAAGCAAAGATAGTGTGAGCAGATGGTGTTAATTCCAAAGTCATCTCATGCACCTAAATTTGGTTCATCTCAGGAGGGACAAACTCACAAGATGATTGTGTGAGTTTGAACTGCCATTTCCCAGAGCTGGTGTGCCCAATTGGAATGAACCTTTCAGTTGTTGTATGAAATGTCATGTTCAGCTACACCAGGCTTAAAGTCTGCCATAACTGAATTCAGGTCAAAGCTAGAAGACAAATTTTTTCTGCCAATGAGACAGCCAGTTTCATATTGACTTTTATATATCAAATCTTCATAGACAACAGAAACACCAAGAATTTGGGGGCAGAAGGAAAATAAAGTCAGCACTTCAAAAGAGCAAACTTACTAAATGTTACTAAAGCAAATTAGCTCATTGGAGAGCATTTCTTAACCAAAGAGAATATTTCTGTAGTTTGAGGACTTTAAAAGGTGCCAAAGAGGCCAGTAATCAAGGAATGACTCATCTCCTCTGATTTTAGCAGGTAAGAAGGTAAGCCCAGATTAGGCTGGGTGTCCAAACTCCTGTGATGCTGAACAGAGGAAAACAAGTGTCTCCAGAGGCAATCCACTTCACCTGAGACATGACTTTGGACCCACTCCTCCTAATAAAATTAATGTCTCTTTCTGTTGACTTTGGAAGGCAACCAAAGTACTGTCTTGCTTGAGAACTTGACTTTTACATGGCTCAAACCAAGTTAAAGTATGTTTTACCCTCAGCAGAAAACGTATATCCTAATTAATAAACCAGGATTTTAAAAATACAATTTCCTTTCCAGTATGTTCTCAGCTGAAGCCTCATGTGTGCCTGAGACAAACTTCACGACACAAAACCTTTGCAGCTTCTCCTCCATTGTAAGTTTGTACAGCACCAAGCACACTGCTATCAGACAAATAAAAAGAATAATAAAACTCAATCATGCTTGTATATATAGAAGGCCAATCAATGTAAACACAGGGTTTCTCTAAACAGGAGAAAAGCGGAAGCCAGATGGCATGAAATCATTGATAGCTGTTTCATAAACTTTTCCTGCAATCAAATCTAATTGAAATAACACTAGATTGTAGGCTTGAGCAGGTGGGCAGTACACACAGCTGTTTCTGCTAGATGATTTCCAAAGAATACACACATAAAACATTTCACAGGGACTGACATACGGGAAAAAAGGGTTAGCCCAGATGGAATGGCCTCTTTCAGGCTTTATTTCACCAACAGATTTCTGAAGCCTGCTTCTTTAAAATTATGGGCAGAAGTGTTTTTCTGGTATTGTTGAACCAATTGCAGTCATATATAATGCAGTTGGAAGCTATGGCCTGGTGATACAGTGTCTTCAACACCAATTTGTATTTCAAGGTGAGGCAGAGCAGAGAGGGACCTCCTAGTGTCCAGATTATTGTTTTGCAATGAAATAGAGTAAATGTAACTAAGTCACCTTGACAGGTATTTCTGTTTCATAGAAATTCACCAAGAAAATATTTTACCAGTTTCCTCAGTAGTTTATTTGAACTCTCTCTTCAGTAATAGCTAGACATTTTCCTGTCCTCTCATCCACTCTTTAATACAATTTAGTTCATGGTCACACATAGTCAAGGAGAAGAAATATTTAATGTCTTTTTCTGTTTTATCTTTTACATATTGATGAATTTTTCATGTCCTCAGTCCTCCTTCTGTCCTTGTCTGTAGTCAGATATCCGATGGAAGAATTCCTGAAGGCTCACAAAAGAGCTACAAGAACCAGGTAGGTCTTCCCAGAGAGATCCAGCATCCAAGGTGGGCTTGGCAAGGTTTCCTGTGGCTCACAAGAGAGATAATTAAGAAGTTTGGACTGAATTTTACTTTGAACTTTTGTTTGCATTGGAAACTAAGGCTATAAACAAAATATGGAGAAAGGAAGAAAAATGGAAAAGAGCAACTTATGTTGTTGGATCAAAAGAGAGCCTGCAATGAGTGAACCATGTAGGTCCACTACCTAGTGCCTTCTGGATAGATGACATAGTAAAGCTTCTACTCTTCATGATCTTTACAGAAGTATACTGCAAAAATATCAACATGGTCTTTTCTATCACTATTTATATCAGAATCCGCGTTTTTAACACTTCAGTCTAAAGGATAAGAATCTTGCACAGTCTCAATAAGAGCAATTCAGAAGTGATGGCATAAGCGAACTCTGATTTCTTTTCAGATTCTGTAATTCTCTTGCCTTTTACTAAAGATTTCCTGGAGAAGAACAATTTATTTATAGCAGCCTTCCAGTACTTAGAGGGAACCTCCAGGAAAGACTGGGAGGGACTTTATCAGGAAACGTAGTGATAGGATGAGGGGTAATATGAAGGAGACCAGATTAAGATTAAATATTAAGACACCAACACAGATTGCCCAGAGAAGTTGTGGGTGCTCCATTCCTGGAAGCATTCAAGGACAGGTTAGGTGAGGCTTTCAGGAGCCTGGGCTAGTGGTAGTTATCACTGCCACAGCAGGGGGCATGGAACTTTAAGGTCCCTTCCAACACAAAACTTTCTATGATTCCAACAATAGAATTACATGCAAAATATGCTATTTAATAATGATGATCTCTTGGACTTCAAGAGTCTTTGTGGATACTCCTTTGAAGGTGTTAATTCTGATATATTAACCTCAACATCCAGATTTCCTTCCCCATCCCCAGTATATTAGCAATATAATATATACTGATAGTATATCAGTGAGGTCAGGAGTAGAGGAGGGGAGACAAAACATCATTATACCACTACATAAAATCCTCGTTTGAAATCCTAGGAATAATTGTGACCCCCACAGTTCAGAAAAGAAAAGGTAGAATGAAGGGCAGCAAGGAATATCAGAGGCATGAATTGGGTTCTGTCCAAAGGGATATTAAACAGAATAGCACTTTTCAGCACAGGAAAAAAAGAGTTCGTGGTTTATTAAATGATGAATGGCAAGCAGAAAGGATGGGAATGATGGTTATTGTATCTCATTAGGCAAGAAAACGGAGGCACCAAATGAAATTATTAGACTGTGGGCTGTACACAAAATGTACTTCTTCACATAATCCATAATTCAAACGCCATTGCCACAGGATGCTTTGGAAGCCAAAATTATAAATAGGTTCAAGAAATATCTAGGGAAACTCATGGACTAAATATCTGCTGTGGGCTGATTAACAGAACGTGATGGGTCAGCAAGTCCTGACCTCTGTAGAAGTGTCCCAGGGAGGTGCCCCCTGTGGTCGTCCTCCTTATGGTCATCTGGCTGCTCCTGTCAGAGACTGGGCATGGTGCAACACAGCCTCTAGCTCTTTCTGTCTGCAGTTGCAGATACAGCCTTTGGTTACTTCAGAAACCAGATAGAGTCCTCAAGGGAAAACCCACACTGCACAGAGGGAGAACAGGAAAAAATCATCTCTAGCCACAAATAGTGGGAGCAACTCTTTGCAAAAGGCAATGAGAATCAAGCCCTGGGGTGCTATGACTCTGCAAGAAATAAATGAGTGTGAAGCAAATGCTTTCAAAAGCACCCATCTCAGTTCTGTGACAGAGAAAACAGGAACATGCAGAAAGAATTGGTGACAAAAGATCCAAAAGAGGCAGTTGATTTGCTGCAGGGGAGAAAACAAAGTGTTTACAAAGATGCAGAACAGTAAATCATCTGAGTGTTCTTCTGAAAATGTTTCAAATGTAATGTTCCTTTATATGGAAGGGACAATAGAGGAAAAAGATACAGCCCTTGCCTTTAAGGGCATTTGGGCTCAAGCAGGTGTAGCATGTCAAGTAAGAACAATAGCAAAACAACAAAGAGGCAAAGAAAAAGGACTGGAGGGGGAGTGGGATCATATGTAAGTCAAAGGATCATATGTAAGTTTATATAATTGTTTTGGATTGCTGTGAGAAATCTTCATCAGCTTCTTTATTGACTTGTTCTCTATCTCCTTACTTGTATGAAACCAAAGTAGTTATTTCAGGCTGCTGAAGGGGTCTATTTTGAGTGCAGTCTCATGAAGGTTGATTATGGGAAGGGGTTTGTGGGAGGTAAAGGAGTGAAGATAAAAGGAGAGATGAAGATAAAGAACAATAGATGCAGAAACAGAGGGGACCTGGTGCAGATCCTAGCACAGCTTTTAATAGTAGCTGGTGCTCATATACAGCTTTTCAAGCATAGATTTTGAAGTGTCTTAAATTGAAGTCTGAATCATCTTCGTCATATTGTAAGAGGACAAATTATGCACTCAAGGTCACTCAGTGGAAAAAAAAAAAGCAAAGTAGCCAGGCAGAGGATTCACAGCCCCTGAACTCAAGTGCTATGCTGCCCACACTGCCCCTCCATTAGCTTGGACTATCTCCTGCAACACAAAGGTGATGTATTAGAAATTAATTTATCAGCTGCTCTCTCTCTAAATGATATGCTGAAATACCATATCAGCCCATTTATAGGGAGAACTGACCTTGGTGGGAACATGTATGCAAGGCAGGGATTTACTAGGGGATTAAAGAGGGTTTAAGATCTCCTCATTATGAGTATCCAATGTAAAATGGTACCCAAATATGTAACACAATCACAGCTAGACTGGAGACGTATTAAGACAGATATGTGTGTTCAGGGCCACAGCCAGGCCACACTCAAGGCCAGATACAGTCTGTTCAAATAATGGTTTGCAATACATCCCAAGGGACAGGTGATGCCCAAAGTCCAGATGTTTAGCAGCATTCTTGAATGTAAAGGAGATCAGAAAATGCCATGCTCATGGATCCTCTGAAAAGTGCTCTCTTGGTGTTACAGTTGTGCCAGCATGTTGATATACATATGACCTTTTTCTGGCATTTGAAATGTACAAATTGTCCTGACTCCCAAACCACACAGAATGTCTCTTACATAATTATAGAATATCTCAAGTTGGAAGAAATCTATAACTGTTTTTAAAAATTATTCCTAGTGTTAATGTTCTAATTACATATTAGTTTATACAAAGAGCAGATGTGATGGTGCACTTCCCCACTGCACCCCTCAGGCTGCACTATGATCTGAGAAATGCTTGTTAGGCCTTGGCCTTGACAAAGAGCACCCAGGCTAAGCTCCTCTTATCAGAAACAGTCTGTCCCCAGGAACTTAAGCTGTTTAATGAGCTCCTGCTTTATAACAAACAGCCTTGGAAACATATTTTTCTTGCCTGAATAACAACCCAAGTGGGGTAACAATTTTGTTACTGAACTTTCAAAGTGGTTTACTGACCCAAATTTTGGCCAAGATGAGAAATTATTATGACTTGTCTAAACAGTGTTCCTAGGTGAGACCCTTCGAGCTCTCCTGGACTATAGCAGGCTGCATCTCCCTCTGAGTGGGATGTCTCTCAGAGCTAGCAAACTCTCAAGTTTACTTACTATACTTGAAGGACCATCACTGAAAAACAGTGATGGATCCTGAGTTGATATCCCCCACTACTCAAGGCTCAACCCTTTACCCATTGAGAAGCTGCAAAGGCATCTGATGTGAGTATTTGGCTGAATTCAAGAGGAATTATTCACAAGTATACCTCTACCATACTCTTTCGGGCTCTATGTATGCAAGTGTGAATATGCTATAGCAAATGTACTATCAATGTTGCTTTCCTAGATTCTTAAGTACTTTAATACTTTAGATTTGTACGTAAGTTAGGCCTGTGAGTTACTATTGTGCTATAATAAATTCTATACAAATATTTTGTCAAATTGTTTAACTTCAGCTATTTATTAAGTGCTGTTAAGTTTAAGTGCTGTTGAACCTTTAGGATTAAACAGTTGGTAAAATCCAGGGTTCAGTTTAGCAAGGGGATCTACTCTGAACCTTGTGACTCAATGGGAGGATCTTCCTTGTTTCTTTTTATCTTTACCCTTACCTATCTCTACCTCTAGTAAGTAGTAGAGTGAACCTTAGCAACAAAGTATGTCATGTTTTTGCTTTTATATTAAACCTGCTTTTGCCAAGACCTTTGCCACTGATTCTTTAAGAGACCTTAAAACACTCATTCACAACAACAGAGAAACACTGTAATTGCACAGAGTACACAGGAGCATTCTTTTTAAAAAAAATTGAAAGTTTATCTCAGGTGTAGTTCAAGGAATTTTTTCAAATGACAAAAAATCTTTGATGAGAATACTTAATTGTCATCATAATAAGATGTTATCTATTTAATCATCTAATATTGCTGTTATTTTATTCTCTCTTCCTTCCAAATAACACAAATATATTAAATTTTATATAGTAACATTTTCAAAGATTAAATGATGTTTTTATGTGACTGGACGATGCACAATTACGGCAATAGTATTGCCTTAACTCATTGCCATGTTACAATGGAATTTCTGCTTGCCTGGTTCATTGCAAACCCCACTCAACAGCTGTGCTGCAGATGTCATCACACATTCATCTGCAATTGCTTTGTCTCGGCACTGTCTGGTCTTCCATACCCTAGAATATGCTCCTGTTTGTTTTTTAGAGTGAAATCTTGCCTATATTACCTCTACCAAATCAAAATTAGCCCAGCATAATTCACACAAATAGATCTACAACTAGTAGCAAGTATTATCCAAGGTATGCAGCTTTTACACAAACTCCCCATTATTTAATGGTCTAAGGGTCACAGTAACAATTTTAATGTTTATATCTTTTTTACTGCTGATGCTAGGCTTATCATGGAGCAGTTTAGAGAGGATCTTTTTATAGATGTGAAATTTTACTGGCTTCAAAGATTCTGGATTACATTTGCCTTGACCTCTTGAACTAGTGGTAGGAATTTTCTCTGCTGAGCTAATTATCACTTGAAATTGTTTTGAGCAACTGTATATCATCATCATGATGATTCACTGCTAATCAGAAAGCGTCTGTGGCACTATATAGTAGACATGAAATGCACAAACTGTAGTACATCTATTGTATGAAGCAACAATGGTTTTTACTCTTTGTGCTTATCGAAAGGTAACTCTAATGTGTTGGCTAATGAATTCCACCCCAGCTGTGCGTGATCTTATAATTACATGGTTCAGGCTCCACATCAGCTAATCAAATGGTTTCTTCAGCTCTATTTTACAATGATTCAGACCCTAACTCACTGAAGTATTCACCTAAAATCAGGTTTATTCAGTACCCAGTGGAACCAGCTTCACCGGCTTAAATGGATGGCTGAATATATACAGGATCTTCATATACTTTTAGGCAGACTGGCACAAGTTTGATGAATAAAGATCATACTGTGGAACCAATTGCCATATTTGGAATTAATGTATTGATTTCTGCTAGAAATTATTATTTAACATATAGTGTCAGTAGCATAAGACTGTATTTCAACATATCCAACATATAATCTAAAAGGAAAGAAATATAATGAATAGACTCCCTAGAGCTTATATTCAGTAAGCTATCCCTTATATACTTATTTCCAGTCAGCAACAATTTTTTTCTCTGAAATCTGTGGATTATTCTATTCTTCTGGTTTCCTGCTTTGTTTCCAGCAAAAGATCTCTCTCTGCAAGAAAACACAGGAATAATGTGTATCCGTGCATCAGCTATTTAGCTGTTAACAAACAGAGATAATGGCCACTGGGAATGTAAAAGCTAGACTACTTGGCTGCTCTGACAAATGAAATCCAGGAGTAATGAGTCACACTAGATGTGATCCTTTAAAAAGAAACATTGGCAAACTCTCAGATTTTAAAATAACTTTGCTGAGATCAAGTGGAGCTGTCTTCAGCCATGATGAAAAAGCTAAAAATGAGTATCTGACTGTGCAGATAATTCCAGCAGCCTGGCAGCATTCATTTGTGAAGCAGCCTAGCCTGATAAGATGCTCGTACTGATGCTAATGCAAACTGGACGGTGCAGATACATATTGCATAATCACTGCATACATGGCACCTTCATTCATATACTGCCGTCTGCAGTTATCAGCCTGGAGAGATGATAATGTACATGCCTGTGAGAGCCTCTGCTCCAGGGGTTTTTGTTTTGCTCTGCATTGCTAGGCAGACTGCAGAGTGCTCACTTTCCTGAGCAGAGAAGGCTGAGCACATCTTCCCCTGCAATTTTAGCAAATTTAGTCAAAGGGAAGAGTGCAAGTATGTCACCCACCAGTAGTGGTTGAAGGTGGATCCTCTTCAGAATACATAAAACACACAGGTGTTGAGCTGGATTTTCAAGATGGCTATTGACTCAAAAATTTCCTCTGTGGTTTGGCTTTTTTTGTGGTAATGTGCTGTTTGCATCCCTTAGTCAGAAGTAAAAGGCAATTTCAGTTTCATTGAGCTTTGCCTGTTTGCTCCACCTGAACATGAACTAAACCCATCCAATACTCTGCAATTTTTGAAAATAAACTTTTATCTGGTGTTTGTTGCTAAAGAAAAAGCTATTTATCATTTCTCTGCACCTCACAATGGTCCAGCTCCAAGCTGTCTGTGATTCAGATGCATCTAAAAAAATAGATTAGAATAAAATACAATCTCTCATCTGTCTGCAAAAATAGCATGCGCAGAAAGAAGTTCACTGTCAGAGAAAGGCCTGCTTAACTTTGTGGTTCAGCAAGAAGATCTGAAAGAAACAAGGTTCATGGCTATAGGAAAAAAATCTACCTGTCAGCATACATCTTTTAGGCACTGAGCAACCACACATTAATCAGTAGAAGCAAGGCAGTGAGCAGAAACAAACAAGGTGAAAAATCCCAGACACATTCCAGTTTTGTCAAAGTGGATTTCTTACGGAGATCTCTTCAGGCAGACTTTCTTTTGACTCCTAACTCAATGATCTTTGCTAGATGAAATCAAAGCTTGCACTTCAGTGCTCTGCTTTGGCAGCATACAATGCAAACCACTGACACTGCTGACTGAAATAATTTCACTGGGCAGCAGAGAATGTTTTAAATTCTTAAATTAGAATTGCAGCTATTCATATTTCTCCAGTATTGTATGATTTTTGTGTGTGTGTATACCAGTAAAGAAATTCTAGGCATACAGTACTGCTGGGCAGTGTTCTGTAAAATATTGGTATTTTACAGATGCGTCATACTACAGAAATGGATTTGGGAAATACAGAAACGAATGATGTATAAAATGCAAAGCAGAAATGTCACTGATCACTGATATAACTATTATATTCAGAAGGAGGTAAAAATTCAGTTTTACTGTCAGGCAAGTTTGCAATACTTCCATTTTATCTAGGCTACTTGTGCTTTTCCAGCAGAAAAATTCACATTAAATAACATTAAACAGAGAAGAGGCTACACAATAGTGGAGCCTCTGTGTAAAGGTTTTATCACTGGGAGATTGGGTAGCCTGAGTTATTCATTAGTTGGTATATGGCAGATATTTCAAAGGGAAGCAAAAGAAGGCATAAGCAGCATTCTTAAAATGTCCTTGCATTGTTTCTTTGTACATATTTCTCTTGATCTCTTTGTTATTATCAGACCAAATGAACTGATTACAAGGGAAGAAAGACTTCATAACCAATGCATTAACCTCTGGATGTTGCCTGTAAGAGATCTGATTCAACCCTGCTGAAATCAATAGGAGCCTCTCTTTTGATTGCATAGATTTTTAGATTAAATCTGAATTTTATTTGTTGAAAATATTTTTCAAATGTAATAGTCTATGACATTGCACAACTAGAAAGAGTCCTCTGCATGCTTTTGTAAAGCCTGGAATGACCTCTGGCATGAGCATAGAGGTAACAGTATGATCACCAGCTGTCAGAGGGAACATTTTAATGGCAGATCAGGAATGAATGAGTATCTTGTATCCCTCTACTTGAGATGCTACCTCTTGTCCTCAGGGGAGAAGAAAGGAGAGAGGATATATTTCCATAATGAGAGTTCTCATCTCTGTAGGGCCCTTGCCTGATGCAGATACCCTTTAGTAACTGTTTGAACTTGCTTGGCTGGTTGGCATGAGAGAAATATCCTTGGGGAAATTGATGGGGAAACTGATAAGGGAACTGACAGCAGAGTGGAGGTGAAATGGCCAAAAGGGTGAATTTATCAAAAAAGTACATGCAGTTTTTCATATAGCTTTATGATTCATCAGGAAACAAAATAGATAACACAATCCTGTGATATGTTAGGCACATGTTGGATGACATCGTTCTTTTGCTTTGATTGACAGTTTGTCAGAAATAATGATTGATTGTTGTGTCTTAAGCATGGAAAAATTAAAAGTCAAGTGTAGGACTACCTCAGCCAAAGGAATACACACAAGGTATAAAAAGATGACAAATTCAGAATTGTAGGAAATAAAACCAGAAAATAACAGAAGGAATCATCCAGTCGTTCCTTCACTCTGAGACTGGACAAGATATTCTTATGTCATTCCTGGTAGATGTTTGTCCAAACTTCTCTTACGAATTTCTCAGGTGGGATTTCCAGTGCTCTCCTGGACTCTCTGCTCCAGTGCTTCATTATCCTTCTTGCTGAAAAAATTTTCCTTATCCCCAACAGGGCATGTTGAAGATATAACCTCACTCAGAAATCTTATTGTTATAACAAAAGAGACACTTCATGAGTAAACACACATGAATTTGTGTCTTTTTTTTTTTTTTCAGACAATGGTATTTTAATTGGTGACTCATTTTAAACCCAAGTTCCTTTCTGCAGATCTACTGCATTACCCTCCATCTTATGTGTGGTTTACTATTCCTACAGAAAGGCAGAGCTTTGCATTTTTTAGCTTATTGGATTAAATTCTATTTTTCCAGACTATTTGTCCAATTTATCAACACTGTTGTAGTTCTAATCCTGTCTTGTCATACATATATTGCCCAGCTGGTGCTCTCTGTGAACTTAATAAATGTGTTCAGCATCCTGTCTTGAAAATCACAAATGGAAGCATTGCATACTGTTCAGGATAATTCCCGTGTACATCCACTCAAGCCATCCCTCTAATTTAATCAGGATTTAGTGACATCTACTCTTTTAATACACATCTCTTCAATGAGTAATGCACTCACCTAATAATTTTTTTCAGCTAGTCCATGTTTTGTAAGCTTGTACATGAGAGTCCAGAGGTGTATAGAAGTCAAGACATATGACATCTACCAATTTTCTTCCTAACCACAAGGAATTATCTTACTGTACAATTATGACTTTAATTATCAAAGTTCATGTTTCATAGTAGAAAAATAATGTGACTAAAATTAAGTTCTGAGATAACCTGTAGAATGGCAATCCAGAAGAACTGGGTAGCAAAACAAGGGTCTGTTATCTAAACCCATTATGTGCTCCACTGTAAAGACACTTTCAGAATACTTGCAGGCACTGGGTTATATTGTCTCTTCAACAAACACACTTTTTGTTTTTCAAACCAGAGGATATGCCTTCTTAGCACCTTTCAGGATGAAAACCACTTAGAAGATCACCCATTGATCTGGAAGACTTCTGGAAGACCATCACCTAAACACAGCAATGAACTAGAATTGTTAGTTATAAAACAATACACCCCTGGTACAGTTTAGCTTTAGAAAAGGGACACTAGGTGCCCAAAGTATGGATATGCAGAATTCCCTGGAAAAATACTTTGTTTATGATACTAGCCTCAATACAGTTCAGTTTTCACAAAAGTCAAGGTTCCTCTGAATGCTGGACACAGGACCATAAGGGAAGTGAAACATTCTTGCTCCCCATCAACACGCTGGAATTTCATACAAACAGGCAATCTAAGGGAGTGTAGATATTGTTGAACTGTGTTAGCTTCCAAACAAATAAGCAAAAATCAACAGCTGGTTGCAAGCTCACAAAAGGAAATTATGGTGGCAAGAATGGTGCTTTATAATTTTGCACTTCACTCAGATGCAAAACCAATACTACACTGCAATGTCACTCTCAAATATTCAACTTTATTTACCCATTTATGTTTTACAGGCAGAGATCTTGCTTTTCCAAAGAAAATGTCAACAATATTAACAATGTAGAAAAGACCTTCCGCTTTCTGATGAGACTAATGGTAATTATGATAGTTGCCCACATACCACAGAGGCCCTAAAGAAAGGAAATGATGTCCCACCTCCTCACTTTAGTTATTTTAGACAAATAACTACACAGCTCCACAAGTAATGATGGTGGAGTAGAAGTTACACTGGTTGAAAGTAGGTTCATGTGCCACCAGTGCTGTTCCATCTTTTGTTGGTAGTAAAGGCATCCTTGTTTATTCCTGATGTTACTCTACGAGAAAGAACATATGGAAGTCATCAATAGGTCTGTCATAGCTGGTTATTGTACCACCAGCATGGCATCTCAGAATAGGCTATTAAATATATTTTTTTTTCCTGGTGGGGTAGTATAGCTGAAAACAACTTTTCATATATCAGCAGTTGACTCTTGTGGGAATATGGAGATTTTAGTATTCAGTATGCTGAGCTAAGAAGTGAATTTATGCTTGTGGATTTATACTGTGAAGATTCAAGGAAGTGAGACATTACTCACTCTTAGTTTGGGCCAGTAATATTAGACTATTATTCAAAGAGGCAAAAACATACGTCAAAGCTAGTGTATCATGACAAATTAGAAGGCAAGGAATGTGTTTGGAAGTGCTTGTTGTTTTTACTTCTATGCAGTTTCAAAGTCTTTGTACTTTATTCTAAGAATCTAAAACAAACTTACACTTCTTGATTCTTTCTGAAATGATTCTTCTCTGCAGAAATACAAGACACATTTTTCAGTTTTGTTTTGAGCTGCCAATTTGCTTTCACTCTTGACAATTGGTGGCACATATAACAACAACAAATCTCTAAAACAATTCTGCAACACTCAGTGTTTTGCTGACCAGCCCTTTAGGAATACAGGAAAAGGATCAAGAATACAAAGTGGTTGGACAACATTGCAGCAACTCTGGATCCATTTGCTTCTGAGACCTTTTTACAGTGTGATCCTTGTGGGGTTTACAACAGGCCCTGTGATACCAGGACTCTCCAGACCCAATATTCAATTTACAGGGTGTCCAGTCTTCATGGGCCTTGGAAAACAGATGTATCACAGAAGGGGAGACTATGGCTACAGTGTCCCTTTGGAGTCAAAAGGAACATGAAGAATTCCAGCTATGAGCTGAAGAATCCTACTGAAAGGAAACAGTGAAAAATAGTTAAGTCCTCTTGTGCACAAGTTCATTTTCATACGTATTTAAATAGTGATTTGGGGTTCCATCCTCTCAACTTCTATACTTGTTTGCACTGGGTCATTCAGCTGGTACTGCTTACTATCTTGCTTGAGGTCATATCAAGAGTCTGAAAGAGAAATGCATGACAGTAAGTGTCAATGCCCTTTCTTGGCAAGATATTCAGGTTTCCTATGGATTAAGTCATCCCAGAAATTTTAGTTGTCATTACTTCAGGCAAAGTTTAAAGAGATCTGCCATTGTATTAGAAAAGGCTCTAACATAGAACTAAATGACATTGCCAGAAATAATGTTGAAAGCAGAAAATTAAGGATTATGTTCTGGGATATGTCATACTTGTTAAAGATGAAGAACATCTGAAGTGAGGATTTTTATTTTGTGTGGAAAATGACCATGGGCTTTTTGGTTAAAAATTCAGCACAGTTTACCATCTCAGCCTGCAGCCTGCTAAGATCTCTGGGTAATGCAGACCAATGCCTGGACTGTTTACATGTCATCACAGAAAATATTAGAAACTTTACTGACAAAAAACTCCCGTGAAGAGGGTGAAAAAGAAGGTGCATCCTGTCTAGCAGCTGTTGGGTATTATTTGAAACTTTGCTGACTTGTACAGGTCCCATGTAGAATACCACAATGGTAAAAATCCATCCAAGTTCCTTTTTGATTGGTAACCAAGGATGCAAACAAGGTTTCACATTTGCTATGGCTTAAAAATATCACTAATATAGATAAATATTATAAGTGTATTTTAAAAGACTAGTGGAGTTAAGAAAAACATATTTTTCTGACATGTGTTACTTCCCACATTAAAGATGTTTTTAAAGATCTGAATGGTGTTCATAGTGCCTTGTACAAGAGCCAAGACAAACATTATTATGTAACCTCAGTTTAAATCCTCTGCTTCCCAGGTAACTTCAGATGGCTCATGAGCATAAATCACAAAGGTCTGTGACAAAGTTACCGTTACCAACTGTTGCTGTAAGTTTTGTTTCATGATGGGTCAGTGGCTTCAGAATTTTTGTAAGTGCCGAAGAAATAAAGAACGGTGGCTCTGTCATTTTGTATTAAATATCTGCAACAGGTTTAGCAGCTGAAAGTCACGGGATTATCCAGCTTTATGAACCCTGCTGAGTGAGCTGAACTGGAAGAAAGCTTTGTTTCTGATGGAAAAGGTGTCACCATGGCCCAGCAAATCAAACATATTAGGATTTACGTTCCTGCCTCTGAGCTATAATGGTGACTTGCAGCACTACATAAACAGCAAGGAAAATACTCTTGGCAGATGCCCTGACCTGCATGAGTGGAAGCCTACATAAAAGCTTCGAAGAAAGGCCTGATTAAAGCTGATCACAGAGAAATTTTCCCTTGGAGACTGTTGGTGTCAGCGGTTTTGGATAATCTCTGTCATATTAGTGGCATTTGTATTGTATTGGTGATTTACATAGTTTAGTATAACATAAAAAATGCTAGCACAATGTGAGTGGTTAGTGTTTTACATCTGATATCTCTATCCCACAACAGTCTTTTAAAAACCACTAACAGAAATGGTTAATATAAAAAAATTTATTCAGAAAAAAGAAAGCAGGGGTTAAAATATTCGAAGGTTTAAAAAGAGCACCAAAACCAAGGAAGTCTCACATATATTTAGCAAAAACAAAGTAAACTTTTTCCAGAGTTGAGCAGTACAGTGGAGCACAGGATTTTGTCAAATTGTCTGCTGATTTCTTTCAGTCTTCCCAGAGCTTATAAAAGTGTATGCAATATGATCTGAGTTATGGAATGGCACATACACTTATTAAATTTGCAGCTGACATGAAACTAGGAAGGACTGCGAATAAATTGGAGGCTAGGATTTGAATTAAAAAGTCATCTTGACAGGTTGGAAAAATGGGCTGAAAAGAACAAGATGAAATTCAATAGAGGTAAATGCAACAGACACAACACATGACTCCACCTGGAGTGCTCAGTCCAACTCTGGGACTCTCAGCATAAGTAGGATGTGGACGTGCTGGAGCAAGTCCAGAGGAAGCCACGAAGATGATCAGAGGGCTGGAGCACCTTTCCTATGAAGACAGGCTGAGACAGTTGAGGTTGTTCAGCCTGGAGAACAAAAGGCTCTGGGGAAACCTTTTAGCAGCTCTGCAGTACCTGAAGAGAGCCTGTAAGAAAGACAAAGAAGGACTTTTTACAACTTCATGTACTGATAGGACAAGGGAGAACAGTTTTAAATTGAGAGATTTAGATTAAATGTTTGGAAGAAATTCTTTACCCAGAAGTTGGTGAGTTACTGAGAAGTTGTGAATGCCCCATGTCTGTGTTCAAGGCCTGATAAAGCTCTGAGCGACCTCATCTACTGGAAGATGTTCTTGCATATGGTGGGGGGCTGGAACTAGATGATCTTTAAGGCTCTTTCCAACCCAAACTACTCTATGTTTCTATGATTCTGTGAATTCTCAGACAGGAAGTACTGGCTGGGAGAGCTGAAGATAAGGAGCAACAAGTGAGGCAGCAGTCCTGCAGCCAAACAGATGGGTTTGTTGGGAACTGCAGGTGGTGCTCAGGTCTGCTCCAGGCATGCCTCAGGTTTCATTTCAGGCAATAACCTTCTAGAAAGGTGCAGGCCATACAGAGAATCATTGCAGAGACACAGTAACAGAAGTCAAGGAAATGTGACCCTGAGATCAAAGGTGTGTAAAGAAGAGTAGGCAGAGGAACATGATAACTGTTTTCGAGTGTGTGAAAGGTTGTTAAAGCATAAGGAGGAATCTGCTGCTGTAGGCCACAAAGCATAGGATGAGGAGCAACAGTTTTAAATTACAAGAAACTTGTGGGTCAGACTTTATGAAAAGTACTGAAAAAGTTAGGAATAGAAAATCAGTGGAAAGGTTTTACAGATGGAGGCCAGGATCTCTAATATTAGAGGTCTTTAAGGACATCATACTGCTGAAAAACAGCCTGTCCTAACAGATATCTCTCAGGAATGACTAATCTGGAGAAATGGACCAATTGTCCTCCTGATGCCCTTCAGAGTCATATACTTCCATGGGTCTGTGAATTACAAGAGACAATGCAACTATTGACTGGGTAATGCTGCATTGCTTTAAGGAAAGAGCAGTGTGTCTCAGGGTTCAGGAAGGCAAATATTTATCAGTGTCTTCTGGATGATGCACAATGATTCAGAAGTACATAATACCAGAATTTCTGGCATCTTTTCATCACTGGCTATACAGTCATTCCCTCTGTGAAAATAACCCAGTGGCTTAGCCTCTTGGTATCAATCCTCTATCTGTTAAACAGCTATGACTGAGTGCTATCATGGGGCTATGAGTTAATGAATGCTTATGCTGCATCCAGAAAATTCTGGATGAAAGGGATATAAAACTGCAAGTAATGATCCCTTATTTATTACTGCCATGGTTCGATAGATGCTAGTTTGTTCCAGTTTTCTTTGGAAGCACCGGTTCCTTTACATTAAGCATCTGAGTTTTGCAGGAAGTTGCAAACCAAATCCAACTCTTTTTGAACTTTAGATTTAAAAAAAATATCATCAGCATTATAATTTCCAGGCTGCTGCATGAAATACTTCTTTTGCAAGGATTTGCAGCACATAGACCAGAGAGATGGAGATCCCTGACCTCTGCAGCAATGGAGCCATAACTCCTTGCTTGTCAGCTGCTTCCTCTCCTGTAACAACCTTCCACCTACAGCAAGCACAAGCCACAGTGCACATTTGAGCAGGTGTGACCTGTGCTGGACTCAGCTGCATTCCCAGGAGCTCCCAACCCATGAGAATTAAAAGGCAGTGTGATCTCATCCTCACCATTCAACAGGGTGGTCTTGTGAGCCCCAACAGCTCCCCATCATTGTGCTATCCAGCACAATATCTGCATTGCACACCTATTACTGACACTACTGTCTTGTCACCTCCAAGAATTGTGTTCACTCCAGAGATTCAAGTACTCATGACCATGATAAAACTTATTTTCTTTAGCTGTCAGTCTTAAGGCTGTAAAAGTACTTGTAATTTGTATTCTATATAACTTTTTTTTTTATTCTATTCACAGCTTTTAGTTCCTTTTGTGATATTTAGAGCTAAAATCCTTGATCTTTAAAGTAAACAAAACCAGATAGAAATCTGAGATAGGGTCCAATTTGGCACCCATGTGCTTTGACAAAGTGATGTTTTGGCCTTCCTTCAGATGAAATCCAGAGCACTGAGGCAGGTTCCTCAGCAACCTACATAGTGTTTAAAAAGAATAAGGTACATCATAGAAGTCTTAAAAATAATCTGCATTTTCTGCAAGGGAAATACTTACTAGGAAAACTCTGGGAATAGAGTCATCTCCTGAAAAAGCCCTTTTCTGGTGTCTATACCTATTCAGAATTCATTAAAGCAAAGAGCCTGTGACCTTTCCTAAAAGAAGCTGAATATAAATAGCTTCCTCGTCTTTTTTTTTTTGGGCATGAATATTCCTCTTCTGCTGCTTTTTGTTTCCTCAGAGCAGTCCAGTGCTGATGCACAAGTAAGACAGTGATACCAAGATAGCCTTCTCTCCCACCATATAACACAGAACACAGTTATACCCAATCTCTTCACCTAAATTTATGTCTCTGCGTTACTCTAGCAATGCAAACTAATACCTCTGAGCAGAGAACCTGCCTAATGCTGGCCTGGCTCAACCCCCTAGGCTGCTTAAGCAAACAATCTGCAATACAGTCAGCTGGTTAAAAACATAATGGTTGTTTTCTAAGTGAGGGTGGAGGGCCTGAGGCCACTGTTCTGCTAACCAGCCCTTCCCATAGCATTCTTGCAGGTCATGCAATGCATGAACCTACTGAGAGCAGTCAGAGGGTACATAACCTAGATTCTCTCTCCATGTCCACTACCTCCCTAAGTATCAGCTTAAAACATTCTCTAAAACGGAAATGTCTCTGCATATTTTGCTCAAGTGTGAAGAGAAATATTCAAAACTTAGTCAAAATATTGGGTGCAGTTTCAGTGTAATCCAATTTGATATGCCTGTAGCCAGGCCTCAGTGGAGAAGTAGACAAATCTGGTTTCTGGACTGTGATGAATTTGAACATGATTGACATGCCTTGTCTCAAACCTGAGGTGCTTCTGCACATAGGTTCAAGAGAGCTCTGGATGCCCATGCAAGTGGGTAACCATGACTTCCAGCCTCCTTCCAGGCTATGTAGCAACTGAAGGGAGGGCTCAAGGGCACAGTTTTATAACACAGACACTTGTGATAGACCTACACCTGATGTTTTGCAGCCAAATCTTTATTAAGCCTGCTCTTAGTTCCTTACTTTTAATTATCTTTATTTGTCAGACTGGAGAATCAAGGCAAATGTGGGTAAGCAGCTTTCCCAAGCCAAAGTATTCAGACTACCAGCTGCACAAATCAGCTGAAGCCAAGCAAGAGTCATTGGATTTAATTTTCTCATTTAAAATTTTAGGTCTAAGGAACTTGATGAACAAATCTCAGAATAGTCAAGAAGCTCCTGATCCCTGGCCCAGTATCCTGCTACCCTGTGGGTACCACTGTTCACATCACTATGAAGGAGAAAAAGGATCGCTCCAGTGAACCATTTGTGGAAATCTGAGCTATTAGGGCAGTTTCACTACTTAATTTCCAGGAGCAGGCTGTGAAACTAAAGCAGAAACAAAAACCCCAGAGCCTATCCTTTCTCATGTGATTTCCATGAGAAAGCAATTGGTCCCCCATGGTCATCATTACATGGATTGCACATGACAATACCAACACACACAAATTAAGCAGATGCTTTGCTCTTCCAGAAGATTAATTTTTCATAAGTTATTATAAAGTATTTTATTGAATCAAATCTTAAATACCTTCCTTGTAGTGCCCCAGCCCTTGCCACTTTCTTTCACCTGAGCACTTTGCTCTTAGCCCATGAATAATGAAACTGAACAATTACATCCAAGCAAAGCCTCCTGCTGCAAAGCCCAGAAACTAATCCGATGGGGCTTTTCTCTTTTACTTTTGAAATTCCAGGCACCCCTGAGGGGAAGAAGGTGATATTTGCCCTCAGTAATCTGGGTAAAAGGCACAGTGGACATTTCACAGTGCTCTAGTTGCTCACTTTGCTTAACCTTGTAAAAATTTTATAGTAATCTAATGGGGTTGAAATCCCCCAGAATGTCAAAATTTTTTTACCCACTGCTATTGTAGTTACTAGTGAGGAAATGTCAGCATTTATTTATGGTACCACAACATTATATGGTTCCTCCATGAGCTGTATAATTCCGATACTTTTCACCTCATTTAAAAAGTTGTTTCAAAGAGACCTTGGATAAATTTTGCAGCTCTGCAGTAGTGAACACAGAGGTGAATCTACTGACACAGCTTCAGCAGATGCTTTTACTACTGTTCATTAACTTTAGTTCTGCTGCCATCAGAATTATATAAGGAACATAAAGGAAATTTTAAAAAAATGACTCATACAATTTGATTTCTTCTGTGTCATTTCCCACTGTTTTGCTACCTCAACAGGCTGGCAATCAAACAGACTATTGAGGTCACAGCACAGAAATGAATGGCAAGGGTTCAAAGTTGAAAATGCAATTATCTCTTCCACTTCCAAACAGAATTGCAAGAGTAACATCACTGAGGCTGTTACAGAAAACTCCTTTCAGCTTTTATTCTGGTTTGATTAGGCAAAGATGTCCTGCCCTCCATTTCCCCTGTCGCTTCCCCCCACTCACCACTCTTCCTCTTCCTCCTCTGCTATTCTTTTCAACTTTTTGAAAGGTTTAGAAACATTAATTTTAGAGAAGGTGTTTATTTCACATGTTCAGTCTGAAAACAATGAATCCCTCATTTTATGCTCATGTCAGATGATTTAAATTCTTCAAATATTTGTTTTCTTTCATTTTATGGATACTAAGTTTAATGGCATAGTCAAACTTTCTGTTCTTCTAAAGATAAAAGATAAAATATGGCAAAATCGGCAATTAAGAAAAACTTCTCTTTTTTTTTTCCTTTCTGCAGCAACTTATGAGCTTGGGGAGGGGAGGAAGTGGTGAAATGGGAGGATGAAAGTACAAATCCTTATTCACCCAGTCTTCATCTATATGCAACAGAGCTACCCAGCAAGTGCTTGTTTTTATCTGAATAACAAAACAGACATTGCACATACATCTATTGGGTTGTCATAAAAAATTACACATTGAAGCTTGCAGGTGCTTCTCTAAGTGAGTTTTGAGTGGATGAAGCCTACAATTGTTCAGGATGATCCAAATAAGCAGATAAGACACAGAGGAAATGATTTTTTTGGATCTTCACAGAAAATACATTTCAGAAAGAAATGCTGTTCTTGGCTTTTAAATGCACTTCATGACTGTCTCTACATTGATGATTTTTTTTATTCTTTTCCTCCCCTAATTTATGTTTTCCCATTTGTTTTTGAGCGAATCTATTTCCAGTGCACTTACATTCCCAAAGCATATTCATTAGTTATTAAATTGCTTTTCCTCGATCAATCAGGTGCTAATTGCATTAATTATGAAAGACCTAATCCAACACTATGAAAATCACTATCCTACCACCATTACTCCATTGAACTTAGTGGGATACTTTTTTATTTATTCCAGTGACATTGCAAGAGCAATTAAGGAATGTGAGTGCTAACAGGTCAGATGTCATAAACCATAAATCCTAGTCAAAACATTCAGTTTGGAATCCATGTGTTAGGACATAAACCCTAGACATGAGCACATTGCTTGAAAAGAATGAGAAAAAAAAGTTATTATATTGGAAGCTGTTTTAGTAGGAAACACTAAGCATAGATGTATCTAAAACCTCAGCTTTTCTTTGAAGCTCAAACTACTTAACTAAATTAGGATGCAGAATCTGATGTCCTCTCTTGGAAATAAAAACACACTACAAAACCCACTTTGAAATGATCTCAAAAGTCTTTAAATGTATTAGAGGATAATTCTTTACGTAATAGACCTTTTCACAACAGCCTAGTAGTTAGAGTATGAGTCTCATGAAGACTTTGTTCAGTTCCTTTCTCCACTAGAAAATGAAAATCAAAATTCACATACAGAAAAATATGTGAGCCATAAACCAATAGTTAGGTTTTTTTTTAATAAAGGGTATTCAGCATGTTTCAGAAATTGTGTGTGTTTCAATATATACTGTAAAAGGTTCACATCTAGAACCATTATCATTAGCAATCTCATTGGCAAAGGGAAAATTCCTTAGGAATTGTGAACACCTCCCAGACCACAGACTAACACAGTTCCATAAGATTCATAGTGCTCATGTAAAAATCTCTCCATTTCCACATGTCGCTATCTGCTGCAAACTCAGTGCCACTGAATTTCAAAACTTTATGTTCAGTTAAACCATTAGCCATCACCTTGGCTTTAACTGCATTGCTGCTCGTGTGGCAGAATAGAGACATATCAAATAAATCACCATATCTTTCCTTTCAATCATTGCTCTCAGGTTCTTAGGGGACACACACAGATGGAAAATGAACAAGTAAAAGGAAGGAAGGAGAAATAAAAAATGCAGGTCTGTTAACACTCATAAATCCCCAGGCTTTTCTACAGATTAAAGGCTCAAGCTAAGGGGATAAAGTTAATCTTAAATTTAAGACAAGTCACTTTTCTTTTCCACATCACAGTAGCTTTTGTAGCAATAAATAAACATTCCCTCATTTGTTCTTCCAAAAATTTTCTGTGTTGAGTGATCTTTGCAGAGTATTTCTCAAAAAGCTTTTAAAGATATATTTATTCTCGAACTTGGAATAGAATTCCATGCTTCCAAATATTCAGAATCACAAAATGTTGCAATAGGTAGAAGACAGATAGACAAATAAATTATTTAAAAGGAACAAGAATTTACTAGTGTTGCTCAAACTTCAGCAAAGCCAGATGTGAAGTAACTGTAATATAGATTGCATGGTTCATCAAGATTCTAATAGGTAAGGAAAGCACAATAAACAGAAAACCAGTTATGACCTTGAAAGCATTTGGTATAAAAATCTTCAATGAATCAAAAAACGAATTTGTGTGTCTTTTAAAGTTATCTTTCCCATAATGCAATGCATTTTACTCCTTATATTTAAATTTACCTCCTCTAAAATGGTTTTAAATTGGATATTATTTCAGACTGAAAAATGCATATCTAAGTTTTGAACCACCATACAGATCTAATTTTACATTTGAATTACATTTCCCAAAAGCCTGAGAGTGTTAAATTCCAAGATATTAGTGTTAGCATATCTGCAGCCTTTTCACACTAGGGAATTTCAGGAAAAAATTCCCAGCTGTCTTAACATTGGTTCAGCTGTGTCAGCAGGAGCTTGATGATTTGATCATCTTTTCACTTTTAATGCAGAAGTGAACTATGTGAATCCACATTCATTAATTTTTTTTCCAGTTCAAAAACTAAATGCCTTGATGATTAGCAAATATTCAAATGCCCTCTTCAAAATTACTGGAAACTCCCAAATATGTTCTCAGATAACCCAGACATCTTCATAAGGAAATGCTGCCGTTTTCCTCACAATACTGTGATTTTTATGACTTCACATCACATTTTATCACTGAGTTCCATCTTCCTCTATGATGCCTCATGATTTCTTTTTCAAAGAAGTGGTCTATCATAGAAGCTCTTAATCATATATAAGGTAAATAATGGGGATTGTAGACATATGCACAATTTCCCATGACCTCTAGACCATATTCACGGGTTAGAACTAAATGATCTTTATGGCCCCTTTCAACTCAAATCATTCTATGATTCTACTGTACTTGAAGTGCAAGTATTAAGAAGAGGAGATATTTGACTTTCTGAAATCCCTTCCTCCATTAAAAAAATAAATATATGGAAATAACCTTATGGAAAACAGTTTTGACAGCTAATTTTTAGCCCCTCTGAACATCCTTAGTCTGTATCCTAGCACAGGTGAAATGGTGGTATTCTGGGGGGTCTTTTTCTTACAATTTCCTCATGTACTCAAGAGCAGTGATATAGACTGCACCTGAAAACAATTTTCAGTGTTAAATTATACAGACTCACAGCTGCTTTCTTTATTTAACCCAGCCTCACTGCATAGATTTACAGAAAGAAAATAGGAGAGAACAGCTACGTTCCATGTTGAATGGACCAAGTGAAGGAGTCAAGAAAGGTGATCAAGGAGCTCAGGCACTGAAAGGGGGAAGGCTCCACTCTCCTGTTGCTTCACAGTCGCTCGAAGCCAAGAAGTCTTGACATGAGTCCATTTTATTCACTGGTGGAAGTATCTTCATTCAGCATTGCATAATATCAAAACAACTTCTGCTGGTGGGAGCCTTGTAAAGATACCACTCTGTGCAATGGTGAGGCAGACAGGAGCCTGGGAGGCTTCTGCTGGAAAGCCAAAAGCCACTGCCTATGTGCCCCTTTTCACTCTCAGTCTGATGTTCATCCCCTGGCAGTGAATGCACACAGGGACATTAACTTACAGCATAGGACAGACCTAAATTAAAGATCAGGTAAGCAAGTTGTGTCACAGTTCAAGGAAATTTTCAGGGGAGATCTTTAATTCCCAGGCTGTGCTCATTGCCACTGACTGCAATGGAACACAGCAGTAATGACAGACAATGCAAAATGATGTGGTGGATGCACTTTCATCAAATCAAGACAACTTCAGGCTGTATCCCTGGCTGTTTTCTTGTGCTGAGCGTCTCTGTAAAAGATGT
>NW_008693266.1:94848-98829 GCF_000695815.1 Acanthisitta chloris | reverse complement strand
CCCTCCATGTTTCTTTTAATATAGGGAATCACATATCTAGACCAAAACCCTTCAGACAAGGGAGACAACTGGATGAAAGGACAGCACGTTAACAGGAGTCACAAGGAAAAACTTGGTACCTTTTGCTGGTAGCATTCTCGGCAGCTTTGAGTAAAATGCTACTTATGAAATTTGTTCCTTTGTCCATTTTCCAAACACTTGCCCAATAAACTTGCTGTTTATTTCTATATGCAGTCAGTAGACTTTGCTGTATCCAAATAAGGCAACAAATAATAAAGAATATAGAAAACCATGTTTAAGAGTCAACAAAGTTGCAAATTTTGATGACCATCCTATTCCACGCCAGCAGAGAGACATTGGTAGGTTGTTTTTTTTAATGTCTAATGGGCATATACAGGCTCCTGCCAAAGATGCTATGTGCCAGATGAGTTGCTGCCAGGTTATAAACTTCGAAGGACTTGTTATCCAGAGGAATAAAAGAGTTTTCTCCCAGGCTACATTTTGTGATTTTATTAACAGATTCATTGCTACATCACAGAGTTGCTTCATCAGTCAAAAAGCTCCTTCAGTGCTGTCCAAACATCCAAGATGGATCCAAATGTCCCTGATTATGTAAAGTTTCCAGTCTGACCTCAGCTGGCTCTGGACAACCTAAGCATTCTCTTTTGGCTCCAATAAAACACTTGGAAGATGCCACAGTTGTGAGCACAAAGAATAAGTCATGATACAGTTTGACAAAACAAAAGGGGAGAAATGCAATTTTCTGTGACTATGTGAATTAGAATTTAATCAGAGATATAAAATATAATGCAAGAAGACAATACTTGCTTGGACTTGGAACAGCTCAGGAAAGCTTTCCAAAACATGCACCCTAGTTGAAACACACGTTTATATTCTCTCCTTATGGAAAAAAAAATCCATAACAATTCTGATTTTTTTTTAAACCATTCTTTAAAATATTTTTGAAAGGAAATTTGAGAAGTTTGATTTAAAAATTGACCTGGCTAACTATGCATTTTCTGGTATGTGCCTTTTGGCTAAACACATGTGAATTTATAAAACTGTTTGGTTTCATGATATATTAAATTTTCAGTGAAAAATATTTTGACCCTACTTCATTCAGAAGTATCAATATGTATAACCAGTATGAAAACCTCAACATCATTTTCACCTGAAACCAGGTTTTTATAAAGTAGGGCTTTAAAAAACATGTTTAGAAGGTATTCATTGATGTCTCATAAATGTATCAGCTTTAAGTGATATTTTTACTTATATCTATCCTCTGGACAACTGTACTGTAACTCTGTCAGTCTTCTCAGGGCTATCATAAACAGCCTTTCATAAAGTAAACAATGGTTTTGGTATATACTATTATTTATATATGTAAAGGTTCTATCAACTGTGTTATTTCAGCAGTCAAAAAAAATAGGTGGGAGATACTGTTTTGATACTACTCCCCTGTGGGACCTGGAGCAAATCACTGCAATGCTGCTTTTCTGCTTACAATGTCAAGTCTTTGAAAAGAAATTGTCTTTCACGTTGTATTTGTATATTGCCTCTCAGCTGAGACCTCCAGATGCTACTATAATACGAAGATTAAATAGTAGCACTATCTGTTAAACAACGAATACTGCAAGCATGCCCATGAGACACCCATTTGGGATGAGATATTAAATAATCTTCCCCAGGTCATGTGATGCATTATTGCCAGAGAAAGCATGGAGTGTGCAAGAGCCTCATGTCTAGAAAAGGGGTACACAAGGACTCCTGTTTGACCAGGTGTTAAGCAGGGTGACTCCAAAGACACAGCTCAGTCAAGGGGGAAACTGTTAGGATCTAACTGCCATCTGAGAAGGACACAAGGGGTCTTGGGACTTCACCACTCTACACATGGAAAACTGGACAAGGAGTGCAAAGGAAGCAGTACCATGGCCTGCTCCTGTGCTAATAAATTAGTGTCAGGGAGCATTCCTGGGAACTGGACAGCAGTCATATGTACCAGCTGAACTGTCCTGACTGTACACTTGGCCAGTGCCAACCAGCAGTCTCCCATGGGATCCCCGACCATGATTCATGGGATCAGGAGCCATTCATGGATCAGAAGACATGCCCAGCTAATCATTTACCTCCTGGGTAAGACCCAGTTCTAGAGAGTAAGGGGTGTGTGTATGGCATCTCCTACCAGGTGTGATCAAATGCAGAGATCAGCCCTAGGCATGTCAAATCTCCTCAAACATCCACTATCACTGGCAGAACCTCTGAGCCCAGTCCTGCATTTAGGATGCTGAAGGTCAGACCATGTTTGACTGCAAGGAGATTCCTTATTTAAGCTCATTGTGCTTATCAGAGGATTGCTACTCCACTTCTCTCCAGTTTCTCTTCATTGATTCTCAGAGACATCTCATGGCCAGAGAGGAGCTATGTGCATCCCCAGGACAGAACCAGCCATCCTGTTAATCACATGCTGTGGCACGCAATGGTAAATGGAGCCGACCTTCACTGCACTATACTCCTCTACTAGAGTCCTCGTGTGTGCCCTGACCGCTGTCATCCTCAGGCAGTTGCTTGGCAACACCAGCATCTTCAATATTCACTTGCCAGGCATTAGGTAATAAACTCACCAATGAGGCTACAGCTGCCTAATTTCCTCTGCTGTTTGCAGCAGAGGATAAAGTGAATCTGCGGTATCAGTGATATGTCTAAACAACTGCCTGAAGACATTCTTTTGTTACAAATTTAATTCCTCTGCTTCAGCTGACAGGTCTTTTACCCCTAGTTGGCTGCCTTATGTTTGGGAATAAAGAGAGAGACAGAGCACCTGAGGAGCTGTTGTTTCTCTCTGTGCATCAGCATACCAAACAGTGCACTCTCTGGTAATAGGCAACTGTGTGCCTGACCATTCTGCAGGATGCAAACTACAGCCTGCACTTGCTGGGCATAGACAAGCAGTACAAACTGAAATAGCAAACTACAGCCTGCACTTGCTGGGCAAAGACAAGCAGTACAAACTGAAATGTGAAAGAGGATAAGTAGCTATCACATTTCCTGACTGGGATGATGATACTGGTGGAAAAGGCAAAATGCTGAGGTTTGCAACATACCTCCATCTAATGAGAAAAAAAGGAGGGTCTGGGCTAGTATAGCCTCCCTTCCTCCTTGCTCACGGAAAACAGTAGGTTTTTGCAGGGAAAAGGCAGGGTGGAATCAGCAGCCCAGGAAGCATCCTGTCTCCACTGGTTTAGGTGAGTTGGCAAAACAGACTAATTGATCATCCTCTAACTATTTGCCAAGAAATTACTTAAAACCACCCAGAGTGCTCTGTGACTTCTCATGGTAGATTTGACCAGAAAAACTTCATAATGCTGTGATTGGAATTTTGTGCTTGATGCCTCTATTGGATAATCCAATACATTGAATTTTTCAACCCACTTGAGACACAGAAAAAAAAAGGTAAAAATGTGCAAACTCTCCTGTAACACAAAATAAACAAACTGAATGAGCGATAGAGTGGAAGAAATTAATGCAGCCTATTATTAGTTCATCAAAAGTAAGTCATCTAGCCTGAATTGCTCTCTGGGCTCCTTCATGAGTCAGTGGAGAAGATGGATGGAGTGCCTTATAGAGGAGGAGCCTATCTATCCTTCCTGACCACAGAGAGGGTGTAAATGAGGACTTGAGGCTGGACATGTAACATTAAATAGCTAATATTAGTTGAGTTGGAACCTTTCCAAATTTGTATAGATAATGTGCCACTCCAGTTGTGCCAAACAAACTTTTCCTGAGCAAGGTCAGAGGAAAAAGAGAGAAAACTTAGTTAGGTAGCTGTTACACATGACAGCTTTCACACAGTCAGATGAGCAATCTGTTACCTGTCTCTGATTTTATGACTCCACTGAAAACAGACTTCTGGAATTTTGTGGAAGAATACAATTAAACTGGGTGAAATGGATCAATGCTGACTCCAGAGAAGGACTGTTCTAC